>NW_017731604.1:222657-241181 GCF_001890085.2 Hipposideros armiger | reverse complement strand
ATATTCAGTTATACTTGACATACAATATTATACAACATCAGCTTCAGGTGTACAGTGCAGTGATCAAGACTCTTCCCCATCCATGATGCAAGACATGTGACCACCTGACACCCTACAAAATATTTACACATTATTAATTATAGTCCTCAAACTGTCTTTCATGTGCTTTTGGCAATATTGTAGTTGTGTATTTATGCTGTCTAACTCCTTCCCCGTCTCCCTCATCCCCACCCCCTCCCAACTACCAGCCATCAGTTGTTCCTCTATATCTCTGAGACCACTTCTGTTTACTTTCCTCGTTCATTCATTTTTTTAGATCCCACATATAAGTGAAATCATATGGTATTTGTCTTTCTCCGAGTGACTTATTTCACTTAACGTAATAGTCTCTAAGTCCATCCATATCATCCCAAATGTTACAATTCCGTTCTTCTTTATAGTGGAGTAATACTCCATTGTATAAATGTACCACAGTTTCCTAATCCAGTCGTCTACCGATAAGGCATTTCGGTTGTTTCCAAGTCTTGGCTATTGTGAATAGTGCTGCAATAAACATAGGGGTACATATATTTTATTGAATTAGCATCTTGGGTTTCTCTGGATACATAACCAAGAGTGGAATTGCTGGGTTATATAGTAGTTACATTGTCAGTTTTTTGAGATACCTCCATACTGATTTCCATAGTGGCTGCACCAGTCTGCAGTCCCACCAACTGTGCACCAAAGTTCCCTTTTCTCCACAGCCTCGCCAGCATTTGTTGTTTGTTGATTTATTGATGATAGCCATTCTGACTGGAGTGAAGTGGTATCTCATTGTGGTTTTTATTTGCATTTACCTAATGATAAGTGAAGTTGAACATTTTTTTCATATCCGTTGGCCAACTGTATGACCTCTTTAGAGAAATGCCTCTTCATATCCTCTGCCCATTTTTAAATTGGGTTGTTTGTTTTTTTGGCATTGAGTTGAATAAGTGTTTTATAAATTTTGGATATTAACCCCTTATCAGATATATCATTGGCAAATATCATCTCCCATTCGGTAGGCTGTCTTTTTGTTTTCTTGATGATTTCCTTTGCTGTGAAAAAACTTTTAAGTTTGATTTAATCCCATATGTTAATTTGTCCTTTTATTTCCCTTGCCCACGGGGATATCTCAGTAAAAATATTACTGAGGGTAATGTCTGTAAATTTACTCCCTATTTTTTCTTCTAGGAGTTTTATGATTTCAGGTCTTACATTTAAGTCTTTAATCCATTTTGAATTTGTTCTCGTATATGGTGTAAGTAGGTGGTCCCTTTTCATTTTCTTGCACGTGTCAGTCCAATTTTCCCAGCACTATTTATTAAGTTTCAGCTCTTCTAACTTTCAGAGTGTTGAGATCTTGGAAAACTATTTCTGTAAAGCCAGGTAGAAAGAAACCGGTTTAAAGTGGTAGGTCCCTATATCTCCAAATATTTCTTTTTTTTTTTGTTATTGTGTTTGCATTTGAACTCCCTATTACAGACATGTGAGAGAGTTTGTGAATCTGGGCAATGTCTCAGCATTGAAAACATTCAGAATTCTCTGAGCATTGAAAACAGTTTTAGTCCTTCCACTTGAGAGCTAGCTTAAACACCATCATTGACTCTAGCTGCACTGGTGCTACAATCACTTTTGTGCGTAGCCTTGTTGCTTATTGTCCATTGCAAATAAATATGTAAAAAAGTAAGAATCATTGTATAATATTTTGGAGGGACTTGGTTCTTTGCTTTTACAAGTTACTTTGTTTAAAACTGTTCTAGGGCCGGCCAAGTGGCTCAGTTGTTTAAGAGTTGGCTTGGGAGTACAAGTTCTGAGCAGCAGGACTGATGGTTCAATTCCCACATAGGCCAGTGATGCTGCACCCTCTACAGCTAAGATGGTGAACAACAGCTCGACCTAGAGCTGAGCTGCCGTGAGTGGCCAGCGACAGCATAGCCTGCAGTGGGGCTGCAGTGGGCTGCCGTGAGCTACTGTGAGTGGCCGACAACCAGCGTGAGTGGCCGGCGAGAGCTGCCATGAGCCGCCGTAAGCTCCAATGGCTGGCGACCGACTGCCTCAGTTGGATAGAGTGCAATGATCATAATACCAACATGGGCCAGTGAAGCGACATCCTCCATAACTAGACTGAAGAACAAAAGGACAGCAACTTGTCTTTTCCCCTTTACTGATTCCCCAATGCTGTTCCCCTCTCCCAATTCCCCAATAAAATCTTTAAGAAAAAAAAAACTGTTCTAAATCAGCCATGGAGTTTAACAAGTTTTTGCGTGAAGCATTTGTAGTAACAGGCTACATGGTTTGCATCCTATAACATCAAGCTTTCCACATAGAAACTAAACTATGAGGCATTCAACCTGATGCAAATTTGACCATTTAGTTTGATAATTGGTACATTTTTTTAACTGCAGACAAATGAAACATCAAGAGATAGCTTAAGTGCTACATGTGGCTCAGTTTTTAGATATCTTCCTTTATATAAACCATACTCAAGCTTGCAGAATTCACACATATATAGCCTCATAATTGAGTGACTTCAAGACTTCTGACTATTCATATGGATTTTTTCTAAAATCAATAACAAGTCAGGGAGTAAAATATCTGCAAATAAAAGCAAAATAGTTATACAAGGTAGAGTTTAATAATAAATAACAGAATCATTTCTTTTGCTGTAAAGAGTTTTTGGAAACACTGTACTTTTGGTTCATTTCCTTTCACAGTTTTCTAATGAACATACAAGTTATGCTTTCATCCATTTTCACTAGATTTCAAGCCTGTCATGAAAATGTTATTCAATCATAACATTAAATTAGTATTAGTGGCATTCTACATGACATCTTTATTTTCCAGGACAAGCTCATGATATTTTTGTCAGTAAAGTAATTATTGCATAGTGTATTTAAATTACTTCTGATTTTATTTGTAGGCCTGAAGACCACTGTGGTGGCCCTGATTCAGACAGTGAAGAAGCTCTCTGATGTAACGATACTGACTGTGCACCGTCTGAGTTTGTTTGTACTAATAGGACTATAGCTGTATAGCTGTTTATCTGGAACCTGTGGAATAAATGTTTCCAATGGTACTCACATAATTCTTGCTTTAAAACAAGCATCACTTCCTTCTTTCGTTTTTTTTTTTTTTTTTAGCTGAGCCATCTTGCCACCTGTTGGCAGCTCAGCAGCAGCTCAGCTCGGGCTGGACATCGAACCACTGTTGCTCAGAGTTCACACTCTTGAGTGAGCTCTTAACCAACTGAGCCACTCAGCCGGCCTCGCATCACTTCCTTCTTTAATAAGTCTTTGGATGGGAATTGTACCACTTTCAATAGGCATGTTTAACTGAGATAAATGCATTGAGGATAAAAGTAAGACATGCTCTTTTAACCATTACTTTATTTAGTCCTGTAAATATTATATATGATGGAAATTGTCTGAATTTTTATGTGAACCAAACGACTTAGAGAAATTTAAGATAACTCAATACATATGATACAGAAATCAAATGATATCTTGCCCCTTTTTCCTTATCTATCAATCAACATGAAAAAAGTTACCATTTGACAATGTGTTATCTTTTCCTAAAACAGTGTTGAAAGCAAATTATGCTGTATAAACAAAAAATATTTATTTAGTAGGCATTGATGAGGAGTTTTTAGTCATCTTAATAAATAAACAAATAGTTTGAACTATTCAGTGTATTATGCTGAAATGTAATATTGAAAAGCCTGAAAGAAAATAATGTTGGCCCTATTTAGTTTAATGAATATAGATACATACCATGTATCTGGAAATAAAGAAACCATTCACGAACATGAAATCTGAATTTTTGTGCTCATCGGAAAGTTAAGCAACCTCATTCCAGCCTTTTGCTTATTGATACTTGGAAAGTGTAAACTCAGAAACTACATTTTTTGGTGTCAGTCTTTGTTTTAGAGTTGTTTATAATTATAGTTTGATTTTATTTTAGGAATGGACATTAGAATAAACTTATTATGCCATATACTTCAGTATAATTTCTTATCATTGAAGCCAGCCTCTCTGGACATTCAAGTCTCTCCCTCTCCATGCACCATTAGCTAGCCAACTTCCATTTGTCTCATGAGCATCAATACTCCACTGGAATACTTATTCTGAGGTATCCTTGTGGGCTTTCTCTCATTTTGGGGAATGTTTCCTTTGTGTTGAACATGAATATATTGTCTGCTCATTCACTCAACAAATCTCTGTCAAGCCCTATTTATGCCAAGCATTTTGCACTGCACTAGCATCTGTTACACACTAAGCACTCAATAAATCTACTTGTAATACTAATTTTACAGGGCTATAGGAATTATTTGAAGCACTTTTTCATAAATAACCCATCTGACATTTTAAGAAAGCATCTATGTTTTTTCTCTCCTTCACTCCACCAAGTCCAAGCAAAAATTCTCCTAGAATACAGTTTGAAGTGTCCTTACCACTATTCTCTTAAGCTCTCATTTATCTGTGTTGCAGAATTAAACCCAGACTCCAGGTATGGATCAAGAGTTACACAGTACAGGAGAGCTATTGCCATCTATGATGGCAACACCCTTTCCCATTAATATAGCCTAAGACAATATTAGCCTTTTTAGCAGGTTTGTCACTGATGGCTCATAGCAGGTGTTGCAGCCAACTAAACTTCCAAGGCCTTTTCTCACATGATCATCTTGACCATAAGCTACATCTTGACCATCTGTACTTGTTCAGCTGATTTTTTTAATTGAAGTACATGATTTTACATTTATTCCTATTAAATTTTGTATTATTAGAATTGGTTGAATGTTTCAGTCAATATCTCATTGGATCGCAATTTTGTCACCCCTTAGATTAGCACTCCCTCCCAGCTTTCAGAGGCAACTTTTATCAGCAAGCCTTCGGTATCTTAATTCAAATAATTGATACAAATTATGGATAGATTAGTCCAGAGTCTAAACTGTGCCACTGGTCAAGCTATGAATCAGAACTCTTTGCTGTTCATCACGGGCACAAGAATCCACAAAATAGGGCCACTATCCAGTTCCACTAGACTTATGATTTTGCCCACTAGCCTGCTATAAAAAAACAGGAGAAAAAGGAGAAGGAGAAGGAGAAAAAAATGAAACTTCATCAAATACTTTCTTGAAGTTGGGAAACACTAAAGTTTTCATTGTTCCTCTTATTTTTGGCATGGCTTATTACTAGTGAAAACATTTGAGTCTCCAGTGATCACTGCTTTTTCAAGCGCTGGAAAACCATCTGTAATAATCAGTTTGGGAATTTTACAGGCACTTAACATCAAGCTCACTGGGCTTTAGCTTCCGGAACTATAATTTTCTCCCTTTGGAAAACAGAAATAAAAGATGCCCTGCTCAAGTCATTTGGCACCTCTCCCATTCTCTACAGTTTTTCAAAGATGACCAATTGTTGCCAAGATTGTTTTTTTAATTTAATTGCATGCCATAATGATATGACCACAAAATTCTAGAATGTTAGAATTGAAAGGAGCTGAAGAGGTTATGTAGTTTAAAGCTCCTCATTGTACATGAGGGGAAACTAAAGGGGAACATAACTTTCATTAGATAAGCAAGTTAGAGACCAAGCTTTATTCCTGTTCTACAGAAAAATGGGGTAGGGACAATGGAAGACATATTTTCCTAAAATCACCATTTTGCTGAAGGACAACTATGCCGGAGGCATTTATTCACCACTTTGAGTAAAACCTCACTAAAATTCAGGCCCCAAAAGATTGGAGGTAAGATTGGGATATGGCAAAAATTGGAGCAAGCATGGGTCTATCACTTTTTCTCAATAGTGTGATGTAGTAAGCACAACACTGAATTGAGTCAAGAGACCTGACCCTTAATTCCTGCTTTGTAAAGAACCTTCTCTCTGACATTTAGCAGGTCACTTGCCCTCTCTTGGCATAAGTATTCTCATCTTCTTAAGGGTCCTTCAGATTATGCCTCTGTCCATCATTCACTCAACAAATATTTATTAAGCACTTACTTTGTGTAAAGCTCTGTGCTAGGTCATCTCAACACACATGAATATCTCAGGTGAATTTCACCAGTGAATAGGAGAAGTAAATTTTGATGGCTGAAACAAGGATAGGGGTAGGATGGAATTAAAGAAGGTCCTTTTCACAACAGTTTGCTCTGCAGCAGATAAGATTGAATAAGGCCCACAATGAACTGCTACAAAAACTTGACAGCCAAGGAAGTGAAAAATAAGGAAGATACTGTGGAGGGAGAATGAAACAGAGATCAATGGGTTCACTTGGCCTTTCCACACTTCCTTTTCTGTTTTTTTTCCCCACTTAAAAAATACTGCCATTTGTGACAACGTAGATAGATCTTGGGATTATCATGCTAAGTGAAGTAAGTCAGACATAAAAAGTCGAGAACCATATGATTTCACTCATATGTGAGATATAAAACTGAAAGCAACAAATGAACAAGACAAACAAGCAAAAACTCATAGACACAGGCAACAGTCTACTGGTTACCAGTGGGTTAGCAGGGAGGAGGTAGTAAAAGAGGGTCAAATATATGATGATAGAAAGAGAACTGACTCTGGGTGGTGAACATGCAATGCAATATATAGATGATGTATTATATAAATATATACTTGAAACCTACTTACTTTTACTAACCAATGTCACCCCAATAAATTTTTAAAAATTAATTTAAAAATCTTTATTTTGAAATACTTATAAATTCACAGGAAGTTATAAAGATAATGCATGAAAGCCTGTATACCCTTCACCCAGTTTCCCTTAATGATTACATGTTCTATAACTGTAGTAAAATATCAAAAATAGGAAATTTAAGGGAGAGATCCAAGACAGCAGAGTAGATAAACACTGTGCCTGTGTTCTTCCATGAATACATTAAAATTATAAATAAATTATAGAAGAATTGACCTGGAGAACCATCTGAAATCTAGCTGAACAGAAGTCCTACAACTAAAAATATAAAGAAGAAGCCACGTCAAGACTGGTAGGTGGGCCGGTGGCAGTTGAGAATCAAATGGGATATCTCGGCCAACTTGGTTCTTCCTGGAGGAGCGGGGGAACCCAGTCTCCCACACCAGGTTCCCCAGCCTGGAGTACTGGTGCCAAAAAGAGAAGCCCCCACAACATCTGACTGTGAAAAAACAGTGGGATTCTGACCGTTGGGGTAGGCCAGAAGGCTGCAGGAAACCCAGAGGTCCTCTAAAACGTCCCACACACAGACTCACTTGTTCACAGGCACTCACCTTGGGCTCCAGCGGAGAGATGGTGACTCGGAGGGCCATGGAGACATACAGCGGGGCAGACTGAGGTGTGCGGTTTAAAAGGGAGGACTGGAGGACAGTGGGCATTTTCCTGGTGAGAGGTCCATCTTCATGCAGTCAGCAGGCTGGTACCATGTTTCCTGTGTTGAGCCTGCCCCCTCCTGCCAAATGTGAATTTCATTGGCTTGGTAAGCTCCATTGCTCTGCCCTGCTGACTCACTGGGAACCTGCCCCTCTCAGCTTGTGTACCACAGAAGGCACTTTCTCTGTTAGCAGCCAGCCCCACCCACATTGCACTCTTTCTTGGAAAACTGTTGGAGTCTTTTGTTGTGATCAGAAAATATGGTGCTGCTGAGTGCTATCCAATGGAAAGGCAAGGATCTTCAATACAGGAAGTGGCACATTAAGCCTTAGTAACAGTGTGTGACAAGTTTCAACTTGTTTAGTGCAGTCATTTGGGTGTGAGCCATGGTTGAGAGAAGGTGTGTTTTAAAGTGGGCCATAAACCATCCTCCAACATGACAATGCTCCGTGTCACACTTCACTTCTGGTATATAGCAATTTCTATCAGATAAAAACATTATGGTGTCCTCATCCACTTTATTGACTGGATCTGGCATCATGCAACTTCTGGCTCTTCACCAAAGTCAAAATAATTCAGGACATCAAGGCAGCCATGACAGCACAACTAAAGACACTCACAAAAGGGGACTTCCAGAACTGTTTCAGAAAATGGCAAGAATGACGGGGTAAGTATGTTCAATGTGAGTGGGATTAATAGCAATGTGTCTTTTACTGTAATAATTTCTTTTTCATTTAAACATTCACCACATTGTTTGATCTCACCTCATGTGAGTTTTAATGTTGGTCTGACTATTTTTTATGAAACCATAGACAAAAATCATTTTCTTAATATGAGCCACAATTTTCTGTTCTATACAATGGGAATTACAATAGTATACTTGTAGATCCTGATTTATGAGACAGAATATAAACAAATGCAACATAGGCAGGAGTTTGGGACTATTTTGTTCACTGATGTATTCCAACACCTGGAAAAGTAAGTGGCAATATATAATGGGCACTTAGTAAATATTTGTTAAATGAATATATGCATAGGGGTTATCAAAGACCATGTGAGATAGTAGATGTAGACATTCTTATAAGTGGATATAGAATTTCTTATAAATAGTAAAATACTAGATATATTTTAGGGGTTATTTTAATTTTACCTTGGTGACCATTGTTTCTGTCTGTCCTCTAGTTCTCAGCCTCATGTCTCTCTTGTTCTCTTCCTCTACCTTATTTCAGTCCAACTGGATAGCTTGCTATTTTCTGAATGTGGCCTTTCTTTACTCCTGGTGTTTGTTTACACCACCTAAAGTGCCCTTCCTACAACACTGTCGAATTAAATAGAATTACATGAACCTTGCTGATTGTTCCAGGGATCAATACAACCCCAATCTCACGACAACTCACAACCTAACTGGGACAGATAATATTTCTTTACTGTTTTTGGAAAGTATCAAATCCACTCTTACAACATATAAGATTAACTATATTAGTATGTGACTGGCATTTGACTTGTATTGTCTCATGCTCACAACAAACCCTATGTAGTAGGTATCATGAAAACCACCTTTATACATATGAGGAAACTTGAAACTCAGAGAGGACTGAACAACTTGAAGCACATGACACAGCTAGTGATGTAAGAGTCATGTGAAAACTCAGCCTTGTCTGGCTTTTTTTTCTTTCCATTGGACTCTTCTGTCCTTCCCATTGGACTGTGCTGTCTTTCTCTTGGACATCTTTTTTTTTTAATTCACTCAAGTGCCTCTTATATCGTATATGTGCTGAAGCTCTGAAGCTAAAGACAAAGTCACAAATTCACAAAGAGGGCCTGAAACCTCCAAAAGGACATCAACTGCCAGAATTCTTATTCTCTGCCTGAGTGCTCCACAGGAAACTATATCCACATCGGCACACTTCCCTTCCTAAACCTGTGTATACATGCCCACAGGACACACCCAAATATACCAACTTCCAAATGATCTCTGTTTCTAGAAGAAAAGCACAAAGTGCAATAAGTGGTTACGTGACTGGAGTTGCCTCTGTCTCTGACACCATTTCCCTGGTTTTCACATATTCAGATCAGTGTTGTGAAGTAAATTATTGACTTTCTATGAATGATTTCTGACTCTGGAAGCAGTGTTTCAGTTGGAAGACAGATAGTTCAGGCTTCCTTTCTAACCAACCCTGCACATTCTTATGACTACTATTATTATTTGTCTGGCCCTCTGTAAAACTGGACCACAGCCCAGAGTTCTGTCATGAGACTCAGTCTCAAACCTGCCATTAATGCACCATTGTTTATAGGTCAGTCATTTTACTTTCTGTGGTCTCAATTTCTTTATCTATAAAGTAGAAACAATAAAACTTATTTAATTATCAAGACATATGTGCATATATTCATAATGTTTGAGGCATTGTTTTATACTTTTGGAACACAAAGATGTCCAAGACAGACTAAGTCCCTTCCTTCAAGAAATCCAGAGAAACAGGTAGTGATAAGTGTTGTGAATTAAAATAAAAGAGACTAAAGTAATAGATCATGACAAGTGGAGGTGTTTTGTTCACTTTTATTCTTTGCTTTGTTTTGTTTTGTTTCTAGATAAGATGGTCAGAGAAGGCCTTTCTTTTTTTTTAATTAAAGTTTATTGGAGTGACAATTGTTAGTAAAGTTACATAAATTTCAGGTGTACAATTCTGTAACACATCATCTATATATCACATTGTGTGTTCGCCACCCAGAGTCAATACTCTTTCCATCACCATATATTTGATCCCCTTTATCCTCATCTAACACCCGCCTCCCCACTTACCCTCTGGTAACCATTAAATTATTGTCTGTGTCTGTGAGTTTTTGCTTTTTTATTTGTTTGTCTTGTTGCTTTGTTTTATTCAGTTTTATATACCACATATCAGTGAAATCATATGGTTCTCGACTTTTTCTGTCTGACTTATTTCACCTAAAAGATGTGGTATATACACAATGGAACACTATTCTGCCACAATAAAGGATGAAATAGTACCTTTTGTGACAACACAGATGGATATTGAGATTATTATGGTAAGGGAAGGCCTTTCTAAAAAATTAACATTTAATGGGCCAGCCGAGTGGCTCGTTGGTTAAGACTTGGCTTGGGATCACAAGCTCTGAACAGCAGGGCCACCGGTTCAAATCCCACATGGGCCAGTGACGCTGCACCCTCTACAGCTAAGATGGTGAACAACAGCTCGACCTGGAGCTGGGCTGCCGTGAGTGGCTGGCGATGGTGTCGGCTGCAGTGGGGCTGCAGTGGGCTGCCATGAGCTACTGTGAGCAGTCGGCAGCCAACATAAGCTGCCTTGAGCCGACGTGAGCGGCTTTCCAATGGTCGGCGACCGATCTGCCTCAACTGGGAAGAGCACAATGATCACAATACCAACATGAGCCAGTAAAGCAACGTCCTCCACAACTAGACTGAAGAACAAAAGGACAGCAACTTGTCTGTTCCCCTTCCCCGATTCCCTAATGCTGTTCCCTCCCCCAATTCCCCAATAAAATATTTTTTAAAGTTAAAATAAATAAATAAATAATATTTAAGCAGAGAACTGATGTGTTAAAGGAAAACAAACATGGGCAGATCTAGGACAAGAACACTTCAGGCAAAGGGAAAAGAAGGTGTAGGGTGCTGAGGCAGAAATATGTTTAGGATATTGGAGGAATAACAAGGAGGCCAGTGAAACTTGAGAATTACAACAGAAAACATATCTTGTAAAACTATAATATGAATTGCAAAATATTTAGATACACTGTACCAAATCAAATCATAATCATGGGATACTTAAGCTCAAACTCCTTTAACAACAGCTCATTCATACCCATTTTTTCTAGGTAAGACCATGATCAAACTGACCTAATGGTGTATCTGCATAGTCACAGGCTCTAAAACTAATACGACTACTATTTCAGCAACTCACTGAGTTTGTAAATACTGAACAATCCTTGCCAAGATTATGCCATGTCTAACTACAACCCTCAATATCCTATGAGTATTATTATCTAAACCCTTTCCTTTTGAGATTCCCCAGAGCATGCCTCTGGTGCATGTTACCTTACTGCAGCAAGTTATGTAAACCTAACTTTCTTTGACAGCACATGTGTTCCTGGTGGTCTGTGACTGATGTACTTTAATGAACTTGAGCACAGTGAGTAGTAAGAAATGTAGTCAGAAAAGTACTGGGAGCCAGACCATGTGGGGACTTGTAGGCTATAATGACTTCAGATTTATCCTAAGTTTGGTGGGGCTATTGGAAAGTTTTCACCAGGGAAGTGATATGCTCTTATACACATGTTTTAATATTTTAATTAAAATATCCCTAACATACAATATTATATTAGTTTCAGGTGTATACCATAGTTATTCAATCTTTATGTACCTAAAAAAGTGATCACCATGATAGGCCCAGCCACCATCTGACACTGTACCACACTATCACAATATTATTGAATATATTAGCTATGCTGTATATTACACCCCCATGACTTATTTTTCTTATACCTGGAAATTTGAACCTCTTAATCTCCTTTATCTTCCCCCCCCCCTTTTAAATTTCTCAATTGGAGTTGACATTCAATATTATTTTATATTACCTTCAGGTGTACAGCATAGTGGCTAAACATTTACACAATTTAAAAAGTGGTTCCCTGATTAGTCTAGTACCCACCTATATATAGTTATATAGGTATTATATATAGTTATTACCATACTATTGAATATATTCCCTGTGTTTTACTTTATATCCCCATGACCATTTTGTAACTACCAATTTGTACTTCTTAACCCTTACATCCTACCCTCAAACTCCATTCCGTCTATCACTCTGATAAATCTAGTACCATCTGAAATGATACATAGTAATTATGATATTATTGACTGTATTCCTTATGCTACAACATACATCCCCATGATTACTTTGTAACAACAAATTTGTACTTCTTTTTCTTTATTAAAATTTATTGGGTTGACAATGGTTAGAAAAATTACATAGGTTTCAAGGGTACAGTTGGTAATACATCATCTATGTATTGCATTGTGTGTTCACCAACCAGAGTCAGTTCTCCTTCTAACACCATATTTTTGACACTGTTTACCCTCATCTACAACCCCCTACCCCCTTACCCTCTGGTAACCACTAAACAATTGTCTGTGTTTGTGAGTCTTTTTTCTTTATTTGTTTGTCTTATTCCTTTGTTGCTTTCAGTATTATATCCCACATATCAGTGAAATCATGTTTCTTGACATTTTCTGTGTGACTTATTTTTCTTAGCATAATAATCTCAACATCCATCCATTTGTCACAAATGGCACTATTTCATCTTTTCTTATGGCAGAGTAGTATTCCATTGTGTATATATATACCACATCTTAAGAATAATGTTGGAGGTATCACACCCCCTGACTTTAGCTTGTACTACACAGCAACAATAATCAAAACAGCATGGTATTGGCAGAAAAACAGACAGACAGACCAATGGAATATAATTGATATCCCAGAAATAAACCCACATAAATATGGACAGATAATTTTTGACAAAGGAGCCAAAAACATATAATAGAGAAAAGAAAGTTTCTTCAATAAATGGTGCTGAGAAAACTGAAAAAAAAAACACGTGCAAAGAATGAAATTAGACTGCTATCTGTCACCATGTACAAAATTTAACTCAAATTGGATCAAAGACCTAAACATAAGACCTGAAACAATAAACTGCATAGAAGAAAACATAGGTACTAAACTTATGGACCTTGGGTTCAAAGAGGATTTTATGAATTTAGCCTCAAAGGCAAGGGAAGTAAATGCTAAAATAAATGAATGGAACTATTCCAAACTAGAAGTCTTCTGCGCAGCAAAAGAAACCATGGACAAAATAAAGGGGCAGCCAACTGAATGAGAGATTTTTGCAAACAATGCCTCCAATAAGGAACTAATATCCAAAATATATAAGGAACCTATACAACTAAACAACAACAAAAATAAACAATCCAATTAAAAAAGAGACAGAAGGGCCGACCGAGTGGCACAAAGGTTAAGAACTGGCTTGGGATGCCAGAGGACCCCAGTTCGGATCCCACCTATGAGGACCAGTGACACTGCCCTCCACAGCTAAGATGCTGATAAACAGCTCAACCTGGAGCTGGGCTGCTGTGAATCTCCGGCGATGGTGTAGGCTGCAGCCCCTGTGGCAGTGGGTTGCCATGGGCTACCGTATCTAGCCAGCAGCCAGCGTGAGCAGCCAGCAGCCATAGTGAGCCACCATCCAGAAGCCGGCGACTGATGTGCCTTGCCCGGGAAGAGCACAATGATGGTGCTAATTTGGGCCAGTGAAGCAACGTCCTCCACAACTAGACTGAAGAACAAAACGACAGCAACTTGTGTGTTCCCCTTCCCCCATTTCCCCAGCACTGTTCCCAACCCCCAATTCCCCAATAAAAATCTTTAAAAAAAGACAGAAGACCTGAATAGACATTTCTCCAAAGAGGACATACAAATGGCCAATAGACATATGAAAGCATGCTCAACATCACTAATCATCAGAGAAATGCAAATAAAAACCACAATGAGATATCACCTCACACCTATTAGAATGTCTATCATCAACAATACAAATAATAGTAAGTATTGGAGAGGCTGTGGAGAAAAAGGAACTCTCAATTTGTAATTTAATCCTTTCCTCTTTTCACCCACCCTCCAATTCCCTTTTCAACTAAAAACCATCAAAATTTTTCTGTACCTATCAGTGCATTTCTGTTTTGTTTGTTTATTTGATTCTTTAGACTCCACACATAAGCAAAATCGCACTTCACCTATCTTTCTCTGTCTGACATACTCTATTCAGCATAATATCCTCCAGTCTGATGCATGCCACCGCAGATGTCAAGAATACATTTCTTTCTATGGTTGAGAAATATTCCATTGTGTATATGTACCATCTCTTCTTTATCCATTCATCTATTGATGGACACCTAGGCTACCTCCAAATCTTGGCCATTGGAAGCAATGCTGCAATGAATATATGGATGCACACATCCCCTCAAAGCAGTGTTTTGGGATTCTTTGAATAAGTACCCAGAAGTGGGATTACTGGGTTCTTGTTTGTCTCTTGTTATAGCCTTTGTTCTAAATTCTATTTTGTGTGGCATAAGCATTACTACACAAGCTTTTGTTTGTTTTGTTTCCATTTTCATAAAATATTTTTTCATCCATTTTCTTTCACTCTGTGTGTGTCTTTTGATCTGAAGTGACTCTCATATAGACAGCATTTGTAAGAATAATATTTTCTTATCCATTCATTCAACCACACTATCTTTTGTTTGGAGCATTTAATCCATTTACATTTAAAGTAATTGGTGTAAATATGTAGTTATTGCCATTTTATTATTCATATTTATGATCTTTTTTTCATCTTAAAAAAGTCCCTCTAACCTTCCTTGTAATACTGGTTTGGTGGTGATGAACTCCTTTAGGTTTTTCTTGACTGGAAAGCTCTTCATCTGTCCTTCAATTCTAAATGAAAGTTTTGCTGTGTAGAGTAATCTTGGTTGTAGGTCCTGCTTTTCATCAAGTTGAATATTTTGTGCCAACCTCTTCCAGCCTGCAAAGTTTCTGTAAAGAAATCAACTAACAGTCTTATGAGAGCTTGCTTGAAGGTAACTGTTTTTCTCTTGCTGCTTTTAAAATTCTCTTTGTACTTAACCTTTGGCATTTTAATTATGATGGATCTTGGTGTGGGCTCTTTGGGTTCATCTTGTTTGGGACTCTCTGTGCTTCTGGGACTTGTATGCCTATTTCCTTCACCAAGTTAGAAAAGTTTTCTGTCATTATTTCTTTAAATAGGTTTTCAATGCCTTGCTTTCTCTTTTTGCTTTCTGGTAGGCATATGATGTAAATTTTGGTGTGCTTGATGTTGTTCCCTAGGTCCCTTAAACTATCCACATTTTTTAAAAATTCTTTTTTCTTTTTACTCTTCTGATTGGGTGTTTTCTGCTACCTCATCTTCTAAATCACTGACTCAGTCTTCTGCTTCATGTAATCTACTGTTGATTCCCTCTAATGTATTCTTCATTTCAGTTATTGTATTCTTTATTTTTGACTGGTTCTTTTTCACATTTTCTATCTCCATTTTTATGTTTCCTATCTCTTTGTTGAAGTTCTCCCTGAGATCATTGAGCATCCTTATAACCAGTGTTTTGAACTCTGCATCTGGTAGATTGCTTGTCTCCATTTTGTTTAGCTCTTTGGAACTTTTTCTGTTGTTTCATTTGGGACATGTTTCTTTTTTCTCTCCATTTTGGCTGCCTCCCTGTGTTTGTTTCTATGTATTAGGTAGGGCTGCTATGTCTCCTAGTATTAGTAGAGTGTCCTTATGCAGTAGCTTTCCTGCAGGGCCCAGTGGGACAGTGTCTCTAATCACCTGAATCAAATGCTCCAGGTATGTCACTTGTGTTAGTTATATATGTCCTCCTATGGTAGTTGAGCCTTAGTTGCTGTTTGCATGCAAATGGGAGGGGTTTACCCTCAGGCTGATTTATTGTGAGGAGTGGACATGATTGCAGTGGAGGAGCTGTGGTGCAAGGGCTAACCCTACAGAAGAGTATTTGCTTTAATAGAGCTCTGGTGCCTGTCCAGTCTGTCCTTTGGGTGTGTTGTCCTTGGAGGCAGACAGGTCATGCTCCAGCTTAGTTGGAAGCTAGCCACCAGGTGTGCCAGCCTGGAGGCCTCCTGGGAGGGGTCCTGCCACATGCCAAGTTCAGCTGCATCCTGTACCCTGCCAAGGGCACATGGTATCAGCCACAAAGCAATCTGCATAATATGGCTGCACCCATGCTGGGCTGGGAGGTGCTTCAAGAGGCTAAGATACAATTCGAGTCTTGCTGCTGCTAGTTCCAGGCTTGGGGCTGCTCAGCAAGAGGTACAGGGCATGCCGAAGTCAGATGTTGCTTGTTTGAGTTTTGTAAACCTTTGATAAATTTTAGGAAACTTCAGCATGAGCCAAGACAGGCCATTTATATGGAAAAGCCACTAGAAACTGCTTGGGAATGCCTGAAGTTTGGGTGAGATGGGGTCTCAGGGGATCACCATGGCAAGGCAGACAAATCGTATTTGCTAGAATGATGGAAACTCAGATATGGTGCCTACCTGTTTCTGCAGCAGGGAGGGGTGAGCCTTCAAAAAAGCAACAATGGATTCTGCCAACAAGCATGTCTTGGAGAAAGCTGCCTCTCCAGCCGTAGCCCTGAAGTCAGACAACTAATTTCCTCTCCTTATGCCCCTGATGCCTTTTGAGCTGCTGCCCCAGCACTGGAGTTCAGAATGAATGAGTCTCTCAGTGAGTAAACCCATGCATGGTCCTTTCAGGAGGATCATCTGGAACTCCAGAAGCCTTCTATTTCACTCAACCACAATCTTCACTGGTTTTCACAGCTAGAGGTTATGGGGACTATTCTTCCTGGCACTGGAGCCCTGGGGAGCCTTGTGTGGGGCTAAAACACCTTGCTCCTCTGGAAGGACCTCTGCAGCCAAGATATCCCTCCCAATTTTTAACAGTTACAGGTGGATGTGGGACTAGTCCCTTCTACATCTCTGCCCCTCCTACCAGTTTCAAGGTGGCTCCTTCTGTATATCCTTAGAGTTAGGCTTCAGGTGATTCTCGATAATCATTGTTCTGTAGTTTAGTTGTAATTTTGATGTGGTCATGAGAGGAAGCAAACACAGCATTTTACCTACCCTGCCATCTTGACTGGAAATAAATTTTATTCGCATTTTGAAGAATAACTGCTTTCTGTTTACAAATCAAATGAGAAAGAATGTGTGTATATATCTGAGGGATTATTAAAAATGAGGCTACAATACAGGAAGCTAATGAACATACATCAGTTAAGATACTGGCAGGAACCAGAAGGTAAAGTAAAGATTTTGAAGGAAATTTAATGAATGGACTATTTATAGAGATGAAGATTGATTTAAGGAAATGAACAATGGATAAACTGGATGGTGAAGCATCCAGTTTCTAGCAACAATGAGGAGCTATTACCACTGTCAGGCCTGAAGAGGTAAGAGGAAGAATAGTGTTACTGGAAGCAAAATGAAGTTGTTTATATGGAAGAGGGGCTGCCCAACAGCAGCTGTAACTGTAAGTAAAAGAATACAACCACTGTCAGAACTATAGTATGGCAGGAAGATAATGGAAAGCAATGGATTTATACACTGACTTCTCTCTTCTCTCACTCTCTAACCTTTAGCCGGCTCCTCTTATTGATTAAAAACAACCAGAAATCAAAAGACAAGAAAGCCTGGGTGATGCAGTCCATATAGGTCAGTATTCCAGAACACAGAGCAGAAAGAAAATGGTTGGAAATGTATCTGGAAAGGTAAAAAAAAAAGAAAAAAAGAAAAGAAAAAAAAAAGAGAAAACCAGCAAATAATTGTTATAAATATTAGTTATTTATATAACTAATAGAGACTTATTACCCAAGCCACTGCTTCTTTCAATGACTATAATAGTTTCTTACCAGATTTTTTTCTCTCTAGTCTCCTATTCAACCTCATGTAGCTTCCAGAGACATCTTTCTAAAGCAAAGCTCTGATCAAGTTACTAACCTATTCAGAATCTTATAGCTCACCTCTGCCCTGTCCAAACATTTAGCATGGCATTATGAGGTAATGAGCACAGTGTTTTGTGGAGCATTCATCAGATGTTCATTAGATGTCAGTTCCTGCCAATGCCTGACTTGGCCCCAGACTAGTTTTATTCTCATTTTTGTTTGTTTACCATAACCTATCTTTGGAAACAAAGCTTGAGCTGACAAGTCACTGTTCTTCCAATACATCCTGCCTTTTTCTCTGTGCCTTAGTTTGTACTGCACCTCTCATCGGGAATACCCCTCCTCCCTTCTCCACCTATTGAAATTTGACCCTAACTTGAGCAGCCAGCTTAAACCACAAAAACTTTCTTGGGCTGGCTGAGTGGCGCGATGGTTAAGAACTAGCTTGGGATGCCAGAGGGCCCCAGTTCAGATCCCACATATGAGGGCCAGTGACACTGCGCTCCACAGCTTAGATGCTGAACAACAGCTCAACCTGGAGCTGGGCTGCCGTGAGTCACCGGCGACGGCGTAGGCTGCAGCCCCT
>NW_017731604.1:215484-222252 GCF_001890085.2 Hipposideros armiger | reverse complement strand
AAAAAAAAAAAAAAAACTTTCTTAATATCCCTCCAAGAAGAATTAAAATTTCACTAGTTTTCCCTCTGTGTTCCCAGGGAATGTTTTATGCTTTGCTTTTTTTTTATAGTATGCAAAACAGTCTCTCTTGGACAATAATTATCTGCGTGCCTGGTTAAACTGTAAATTTTTGAAGTGAGAAGTTATAACATGTTCTCCTCTTTTTATGCCTCTGCTGTGAGTTGGCTAGCTCAGTAACTGCTACCCAAAAAGTACATGCTGAATTAAAATGGAATGAAACCTCTCCTGCAGTCCTGTGTCCCAGTAGCTAGTTTATCACAATAAACTCTAAGATTCTACAAGATATCAAAATGCCTCGACTCAACAAAGCGAATTTTGATTAGCTTGCATATTGTTCAAATATTTTGTGTATGCTGTTGTACTCTAAATTTCTGAGATGTGGTCACCCAGATGGCTCTGCTACACATAATGACTCAAGTCTGAACACTCATTAAGTTTGGCTCCCTAGGCTCCATCCCAGTCTTCCATCATTGCGGCTCACTGAGTACTCTTGTCCACCTACATATTACTTTTTAGTTGTTAATAATGTTGTTTTGGATAGGCCTAGGATGGCAGCATAGAAAGATCCTGATCTCACCTCCTCACATGGACACAACAAATTAACATGTAGAAGAATTTCTTTCTAAAAAGGACCGGAGAACTAAATGAACAATGTTTTCATAACAAAAGGCAAAAGAGACACACTGAGAAAGGTAAAGTAAGAGAGGCAGAAATATGGCCTACCCTGGGACCCCACCTCAGAAGCAGTGACCCACAAGCAGGAGGGATGCCCCCCCCCCCGAGACAAAACTCTCTCCTTCATGGAGTGAAAGCACTGGGCCCTACATCAGAAACTTTGACCCTGGGGGGCCAGCAATGGAGAGATGATTCTCCAAGGCTACTAGTTTTAAAAATCAATGGGGATTAAGACAAGAAGAATCGTAGAAATGTAGGGAACAGAGAAACCATTTTTTTTAGTTGAGCCATCCTGCCACCTGTTGGCAGCTCAGCGGCAGCTCAGCTCAGGCCAGGCATCGTACCGCTGTTGCTCAGAGCTCGCACTCTTGAGAGAGTTCTCAACCAACTGAGCCACTCAGCCGGCCCCAGAGAAACCATTTTTAAAGGGCTCATGTACAAACCTGCTCCTCCTGAGATCCAGTACAAAAACAACAGTTTAAAAATCACCTAGACCATAAATGAGGGAGACCCATTAACTAATTTTAAAATGACTACCAGACAGGCAGAACTTTGCAGGGACAGAAGCACTGGTGGATGACATTTTTTCAATCTCATCCTAATCTGCCAGTGATAGATACAATGGGAATCATTTTTGGAGCCCTTCTTTGATCCTGCTGGCACCAGAAAGTGTATGTACTCTGAGCTCCCTGTATCATTATCAGACTGGACAAGCACCCCTCACCTCACCTACCTCATGTAGCATCTGAGCCACAACTGGGCTGGGTTAGCTCCCTGAGCATCCTCCTCCTAATTCAGCAGTAGAATTTTAACTGCAGAATGAGTGCCTTAAGCCCTGCACTCCCCAAAAGTGGAAAGGCCACAACTGGGCCAGGCAAGTGCCAGGAAACCTGCCCTCCACACAGAGCAGCTGAGCTACAATCTGCATGGGTGGGTACCCAGAGACCTATTTACACTGTGCAGAGACCACTCCACAACTGGAATGAGTGAGGACTCAACACCATCCTTGCTCAGCAGCCGAATCACAAGCAGTTCAAGCAAGCGCCCCAAACACCACTCTCCCTTTGCATCAGCCTCAACTCTGCCACAACAAGCAGGTTCAGGCAGCACACATAAGGGACAACCATAAAATGACTGGCTCTAGTGGCTTGGGGAGATTGTGTTTCAGGGTTACACAGAACACTTCCTGTTTGAGATTACTCCTCAAAGACTCATAGCTATTTTGCCTAACACCTGTGGTCAAACACAGAGAGACAGGTAAAATAAAGATACAGAGGAATAAGGTGTTGCAAACCAAAGAACAAAACAAAACTTCAGAAAAAGATATTGATGAAATGGGGTAAGTGACCTATGTGATAGAGAGTTCAAAATACTGGTTATAAAGACAATCACTGACCTTGGGAGAATAATGGATGAACACAGGGAGAGACAGAAAATATAAGAAAACACCAAATAGAAGTCACAGAGGTGAAGAATACAATAACTGAATTACAAAATACACTAGAAGGATTCAACAGCAGAATAGATGAAATAGAAGTACAAATCAGTTAACTGTAAAATAAAACAATGGAAAACATCCAGACTGAACAACAAAATAAGAGAGAGAGAGAGAGTGAGAGAGAGAGAGAGAGGGGGGGGGAATTAAATACCTTAGAAAGACTTCTGGGACAACATGAAGAGGAATAACATTCACGTTATAGTGGTTCCAGAAGGTGAAGAGAAAGAGAAAGGGCCAAAAATTTATTTAAATAAGTAATGACTGAAACTTTCTTAATCCAAAGACAACAACAGATATCCTGATCCAGAAAGCCCAGAGAGTACCAAGTAATATGAACCTAAAGAGAAGCACATATTATATTTAAAATGGTAAAAGTTAAGGATAAAGAGAGAATCTTAAAACCAGTAAGAGAAAAGCAACTTATTTTGTACAAGGGAAACCCCATAATGCCATCAGTAGGTATATCGTGAGAAACTCTACAGGCTAAAAGGGAATGGCATGACATATTCAAAGTGCTGAAAAAAACCCAACCAACAATTCTCTACCTGGCAAGGTTTTCATTCAGAATTAAAGGAGATTAAGAGATTCTGTGATAAGCAAAAGCTAAAGGAGTTCATCACCACAAATCGGCATTACAAGAAATGTTAATAGGACTTTAATAAGATAAAAAGAAAAGGTATTAATAATCTGAAGACACACAGTAATAAAAGCCACACCAGAAAAAGTAAATGAATAATAAACATAGTGCCTCAATCACTTACAAAGCAAGTACGAAAGGTAAAAGACAAAAATAGTAAAATCGATTTAAAATGCAGTAATTGGTTGAGATGCATAAAATAATAATTAGTTTAAATGTAAATGGACTAGATTATCCAACCAAAAGACATAAGTTGGCTGAATGGATACATACAATAAGACCAATCTATATGCTGCCTGCAAAAGACTCGCCTTAAACCTAAAGATGCACAGACTGAAAGTGAAAGGATAAAAATAGATATTCCAGGATGGCCGAGTGGCGCGATGGTTAAGAACTGGCTTGGGATGCCAGAGGGCCCCGGCTTGGATCCCACATATGAGGGCCAGAGACACTGCCCTCCACAGCTAAGATGCTGAACAACAGCTCAACCTGGAGCTGGGCTGCCATGAGTCGCCGGTGAAGCAACGTCCTCCACAACTAGACTGAAGAACAAAACAACAGCAACTTGTCTGTTCCCCTTCCCCCAATTCCCCAGCGTTGTTCCTATCCCCCAATTCACCAATAAAAATCTTTAAAAAAATAGATATTCCATGTAAACAGAAACAAAAAGAAAGCTGGAGTAGCAATACTTATTTTAGACAAAAATTAATAAACTTTAAAACAAAGGCTGTAACAGAAGACAAAGAAGGGCATTAAGTAATGATAAAGGGATCAATCCAATAAATGGATATAATATTTGTAAACATTTATGCACCCAACATAGGAGCACCGGAATACATAAGACAAATATTAATATAAATAAAAAGAGGGCTGGCCGAGTGGCTCAGTTGGTTAAGAGTTAGCTTAAGAGCACAAGCTCTGAGCAACAGGGCCACCAGTTTGATTCCCACATAGGCCAGTTATGCTGCGCCCAAGCTGAGCTGCTGCTGAGCTGCTAACAGGTGTCAGGATGGCTCAGCTGATGAGAACACGAGCTCCTAACAACAAGACTGCCTGTTCAATGAAATGGTGGACTATGCCCACCCGCAACTAAAACTGAACTCTGCACCTTAAGCTGAGCTGCCACCTGGATGGCTCAGTGCATAGAGCATGCACTCTTCACAACAAAGCTGGTTCAACTCCCACATGGATGGTGGCTATGCCCATCCACAACCAAGATTATAACACAGCAACTTGAGCTTAGAGGCCAGGAGCTGCCAACAGGCAGCCAGATTGCGACTGGCAGCCTTCACAATGAAGATTGAAGAACAACAACTTGGCTGGTCCCCCGCCTCAATCCCCCAACACTGTTCCCCTCCCCCAATTCCTCAATTTAAATAAATAAATAATAAAAAGAGAAATTGACATCAATAAAATAATAGTAGGGGAGTTTATTGCCCACTTAAATCAATAAATAGAACATCCAGACAGAAAATGAATGAATGAGGAAATGATGACACAATAGAGCAGTTGAACTTAGTTGATACGTACACAACATTCCTTCCAAAAGCAGCAAAATACACATTCTTTTTAAATGCATATAGAACATTTTCTAGGATAGATCACATGTTGACCTGAAATCAAGTCTGAATAAATTCCAGAAGATTGAAATCATAGCAAGTATCTTTTTCAACCACCATTTCATGAAACTGGAACTCAATTATAAGAAGAAAACTGAAAAAAAAAACAGAAACAAATGGAGACTAAATCACATGGTATTAAACAACCAATGAGTCAAAAACAACAACAAAAATCAAAGAAGAAATTTAGAAAAATACCTTGAAATAAATGAACATTAAAAACACAACTTCCCAAAATGTATGGGATGCAACAAAAGCAGTACTAAAAGGGAAGTTCATGGCAATTACAAGCTTACCTCAAGAAACAAGAAAAATCTCTGAGATCGAACATGGTGGAGTAGATAAATGCTGTGCCTGCCTCATCTTGTGAACACATCAAAATTACAACAAAATTATAGAACGATCAACCTGGAGAACCAGCTTAAGTCTAGCTGAACAGAAGTTTTATAACTAAGGAGATAAAAAGGAAGCCACATCGAGACTGGTAGCAGGGACAGGAATGCGAAACAGGCTGGTCCCAAAACTCTGTGTGGTGGAAGAAAACTGGGAGGGATATCTCAGCCACAGAGGTTCCCCACAGAGGAACAAGGGACCCCAACCCCACACCGGCCTGCCCAGCCCAGAGTACTTATGTTGGAAAAGGAGCCCCACAACATCTGGTTCTGAAAGACAGTGGCAATTCTGACCATCTAAGTGGGATGGAAGGCTACAAAAAAAACCCCAAACATTCTCTTAAAAGAACTGGACAGACTCACTTGCAGGCACTTACCCTAGGCTCCAGTGGAGGGACAGTGACTCGGGGGACCTCCCCTATGCCCATAGCCAAATCTGAATCTGAATTGGTCTGGTGAGTCCATTTGCTCCACCATGGTGACTCACTGAGACCTTGCTACACCCAACTACAAATAATAAAATGTCAATAACTATATATCTATCAACAATTACTTTAAATGTAAATGGATTAAATGCTCCAAATAAAAGATAGGGTGGCTGAATGAATGGATAAGAAAATAATACCCCCCAAAAAAAAGAACAAAAGAAAAAGAAAAAACAAAACAAAACAAAATGAAAAAAGAAAAGAAAAAAAATGAAAATAATACCCTTACATATGCTATCTACAAGAGGTTGACTTCAGATTGAAAAACACACAGAGACTTAAACTAAAGGGATAAAAAATGTTATTTCATGAAAATGGAAATGGAAAAAAAAATAAGATGGGTTAGCAATACTTATACCAGACAAAATAGACTTGAAAACAAAGGCTATAACAAGAGTCAATGAAGGACCCAGTAATCCCACTTCTTGGTATTTATTCAAAGAAATCCAAAATGATACTTCAAGGGGACATGTGCATTCAAATGTTCATTGCAGCATTATTTACAATAGCCAAGAAATGGAGGCACCCTGGGTGTCCATTGATGGATGGATGAATTAATGAAGAGGACGTGGTACATATATACAATGGAACCTTGCTCAGCCATGGAAGGGAATGGGTTCTTGCCATCTGTGATGGCATGAATGAACCTGGAGGGTATTATGCTGAGTGAAGTACTTCATACAAAGGATGACAAATGCAATATGATTTCACTTATATGTGGAATCTAAAAAACAAAACAAAGAAACAAACCTGAAACACTCTCATAGATACAGAGAGCATTTTGGTAGTTACCAGATGAGAAGAGGATTGAGGGGGTGGGTGAAAAATAGGAAGGAATTAAGAAGTACAAATTGGTTGTTACAAAGTAGTCATGGGATGTAGGGTATAGCACAGGAATATAGCCAGTAATATTGTAACAACTACATATGGTGTCAGAGGGGTACTAGATTTATTAGGGTGATAGATGGGAGAGGAGTTGGGGGACAGGGTGAAAAAATTTGAAGGGATTAAGAAGTACAAATTGGTAGTACAAAATAATCATGGGGATGTGAAGCATAGGGAATACAGTCAGTAATATGGTAATAACAATGGATAGTGCCGGGTGAGTTCTAGACTAGTCAGGGTGATCACTTCTTAAATTATACATATGTCTAACCACTACTCTGTAGACCTGAAATTAATACAAAATAATATTGAATGTTAACTGTAATTGAAAATTTTTTTTTATTTTATTTATTATTATTTTTTATTGTGAAATAAACTTTTTAAATTAGTTTCAGCTGCACAACAC
Source organism: Hipposideros armiger (assembly GCF_001890085.2). Taxonomy (NCBI): domain Eukaryota; kingdom Metazoa; phylum Chordata; class Mammalia; order Chiroptera; family Hipposideridae; genus Hipposideros; species Hipposideros armiger. The sequence goes on along the minus strand of NW_017731604.1, from coordinate 215,595 downwards.
AGTGCAATAGTTATACATTTTACCCCTCAGAGTGACAACCCCCTCCCCCAATGCGCCGCCCCACTCCCCCCCATATCATACAATTCCCTTGACTCCACTCCCACACTATAC
>NW_017731604.1:202055-215433 GCF_001890085.2 Hipposideros armiger | reverse complement strand
TTCAATTATAGTTGACATACAATATTATACAATATCAGCTTCAGGTGTACAGTGCAGTGATCAAGTCTCTACTCCATCCATGAAGTGGTCTCCCTAACAAGACATGTGAAAAGTGGGAAAAAGGTGAAAGGGAATAAAAGTTCAAATTTTCAGGTATAAAATAAACAAGTTATGGGAATGTAATGTACAGCATGGGTAATATAGTCAATAATATTGTGATAGCATTGTATGGCATCAGATGATTGCTGGACTTATGGTGATCACTTCTTTAGGTATATAAATGTTGAACAACTATGGTGTCCATCTGAAACTGATATAATGTTGTATGTTAGCTATGACTTCATTCATATGTAGGATATAAAACTGAAATCAACAAAGGAACAAGACAAATAAACAAACAAAAACTCATAGATACAGACAGCAGTTTAGTAGTTACCAGATGGTAAAGGGAAAAGTGGGTGGTTGAAGAAGAAAAGAGGACCAAATACATAGTGATGAAATGAGAACTGACTCTGAGTGGTGTGGTGAAAACACAATGTAATATATAGATGATGTATTATAGAAATGTACACTTGATACCTATATAAGTTTACTAACCAATGTCACCCCAATGAATTTAATTTTTAAAATCTTAAAAAAAGAAAAACCTCAAATAGTCAATCTAATTTTATCTATAAAGGAAACTAGAAAAGAAGAACGAATAAAGCACAAGTTAAAAGAAGGAAAATATTATAAATATCTGAGCAGAAATAAATGAAATAGACTAAAAATAATAGAAAAGATCAATGACACTAAGAGACGGTTCTTTGTAAAAATAAACAAAATTGATAAACCCTTACACAGACTTGTTAAGAAAAAAGATATCCCATATCAATAAATCAGAAATGAAAGTGGAGAAATTACAATCAAGATCACAAAAATACAATCACAAGACAATTGTATGAACAATTATACACCAACATATGGGACAATGTAGAAGCACTGTATACATTTCTAGAAATATACTATTCCAAGAGTGAATCATGAAGTAATAGAAAATCTGAATAGACTAATTACTAGTTATGAAATTGAATCACTAATGAAAAAATCTTCCAACAAACAATAGTACAGGTCCAGATGGCTTTACATGTGAATTCTACCAAACATTTAAACAACAGTTAATAACTATTCTTTTCAAATTATTCCAATAAATTGAAAATGAAAGAACACTTCCAAATTTATTACAAGGCCAGCATTACCCTAATACCAAAACCAGTAAAAGACACTACCAAAAAAAAAAATTACAGGCCAATATCCCTGATTAACATAGATGCAAAAATCCTCAACAAAATATTAGCAAATAAAATCCAACAATACATTAAAATAATTATGCATCATGATCAAGTGGGATATATGCCAGTGACTCAAGATGGTTTAACATCTGTAAATCAATGAATGTGATACACCACATTAATAAAATGAAGGATTAAAAACCTTAATCTTAATAGATGCAGAAAATACATAAATAAATATATTTGACAAAATTCAACATCTATGTATGAAAAAAATCTCAACTAAGTGGATATACAGAAAACCTATGTCAATGTAATAAAGGCCATGTACAACAAACCCACAGCCAAAGTAATATTCAATGGTGAAAAGCTAAAAGCTTTTCTTCTAAGGTCACGAACAGGACAACAATTCCCCCCCTCTCTACTTTTATCCAACATAATATTAAAATTCCCAGTAATGGCAATTGGGCAAAAATGAAAATAAAACCACCCTAATTTGAAAGGAAAATGTGAAACTGTCACCATTTGCAGATGACATGATACTATATGTAAGAAAACCCTAAAGACACCAAGAAAAAATTACTAAAACTAATAAATGAATTCAGTAAAGTGGCAAGATACAAAATGAATATACAGAATTCTGTTACATTTGTGCATACTAATCCCAAAATGTCATGAAAATAAATTAAGAAAAAAATTCAATTTACAACTGCATCAAAAAGAATAAAATACTTAGGAATAAATTCAACCAAGGAAGAGAAAGACCTGTACCGGGAAATCTACAAGACATTGGTGAAAAAAAAAATGAAGATGACACAAATAAATGAAAGGGTACAGTAACTTACTGAACATGGGGCCATATTGGACAAATAGCCCTAACCCCAAATATCCTTTAACTGGGGATGTGGTGGGAAAGACAAGAGCCACCAGATAAGATAAATGGGTCACTGGAGGATTATAATCAAATTGAGCCCAACCTTGAGGACCTTGTGAGCTGCATTTAGAATAACTGCCTATTCAAAGCCTAGAAATAGTAGCAAAGTTTTGGGGTGAAATACTTGGCAAAAAGGAAAAAGGAAGATAGGTAGAAGGATGGAGGAAGAAAGGAAGAGAATAGATAGAAGATGAGGGGAGAAATGAGGAGCGCTGGAAAAATGTAAAGAAAGAGGTGAAACAGAGAAACGAGGAGTCTCACTAGCCAACAGTTGGGAAATAATTCTTCGTACCAGTTTCAAAGGTGTAAGGACAGGAAGTTCCTGGACTTCCATGTGCCCTTTTAGAATTTCGGGTATCTGAAGACTCTGTGACTGAATTACACTATGGCAGTGAAAAAAAGTTCTGGATTCAAACAGGAAGTGGGAAAAGAATAAAAGGTGTGATCTAACTAAAAAGCAGATGAGCATTGGTGACAAGGGAAATCATGAAAAGTAACATACAGCTCCATTGGCTCCCATATATGTCAAATGTGCCATTGATCAAAAGTGCCATCAGCCTTCCCTAGAAGGCTGAAGTGTCACCCAGAGGATGTTGCCACCATCAATACTCGAAGCAGCCCTTGCATACATATTTTCCACGTCAGGGAATTCACCACCTCTCAAATCAGCCTTCTATCCATAGACATCTCTGACTTCAAAAATTCTTCCTTGTATTGAACTGAAATTTGTCATCCCATGACTTTTACCCATGGTTGTTAGATATGGCATAGATTCTGTCCTCTGTACCCTGTATTATAACAGTTCCTTAGATGTCCAAAGACATTGGCCACACCTTTCTTACTCTTCTCAAGGCTAAACAGATCCAACTCCTTCAACTGTTCCTCCTGGGACCTATATTTTAGCTCTGCTCAGCTTGTGCTCTCCCTCACCGTCCAGATGTACCTACGACTATTAATGCGTGAGGTCCAGAGCCAAAAGTATTAACGTGTTAATACTTTTGATCAATTCAGGGGCAAGTAGAAGGCTATTTCCCATTTCTGGACACTTCAATAAGTATATGAGAAGCTGCAGGTTCTAAATAAGGATCACCTCCAGGAGCAGGAAACAAAGTTTCAGAAAGATACCCCTCTGTCATCAAAGAAACACAGCTGCATAAAGGATCTCCCTTTGTATCACATTCCACCCAGGCGTAGTTTATGAACCTAGGACTTATGGAGATCTGAGAAATTCCTAAACCTAACATGGTCACAACAGAACTCAAAACCTGATCCAGCTTCAGCCTTTCCCACCCATGAATATGTCACACCAAGTTTACCTGGCCCACCACCTAGGAGTCTGCCTTGATATTTCTTTTTTCCTCATCAGTTCAAAGGAAAGCCCAGAAAGATATACCTCCAAAATTATCACTAATCATTTTACTTTTCTCTGTCTCTACAGCCGTCATGGTTTAAGCCACCATCTCTTGAATGGACTACTGTAGTAGACTGTCATCTGATCACCCTCATCCACCCAACATCACTCCTCCACCCCCTGACTCACAATCAGTTCTCAACACAGAAGCCAGAGATTTCTTGTATAAACTTAATCCAAATAATGTAACTCTTTTGCTCAAAACTTTTCATGGTATTCCCATCACATTTTGAGTATATTCAAATATGTTATTATGGTCTACTTAATTTGGCTCCTCCCTACCTCTTATGACTTTATCTCATAAACCTTATTCCTTGCTCTTTATGATCCACTTCACTGGCCTGCCCTCTTTCTTTCATTCATTTCTTCATTCCTTCATTTTTAATTAAGGTATAATTCACATACAGTAAAATGAACTTATCATAAGTGTATATTTGATAATTTTAACTATATATATGATATATGAGGTTTGACAATTAAGTTCATGAACTTGTTGCAATGATGTTGCTAACTTTGTTTGAAACCAGAGGGATTATTCATTATGAATTCATACCAATTGGACAAACAGTTAACCAAGTTTTTATTTGGAAGTGCTAAAAATGCTGCGTGAAAAAGTTAAATGACCTGAACTTTTCGCCAACAATTCATGGCTCTTGCATCATGACAATGCACCAGGTCACACAGCACAGTCTATGAGAGAGTTTTTAGTGAGTAAACAAATAACTGTATTGGAATACCCTCCCTACTCACCTGATCTGACCCCCAATTACTTCTTTCTTTATCTGAAGATAAAGGAAATATTGAAAGGAAGACATTTTGATGACATCAGGACATCAAAGGTAATACCATGACAGCTCTGATGGCCATTCCAGGAGAAGTTCCAAAATTGCTTTGAAGGATGGACTAGGTTCTGGTGTTGGTGCATAGCTTCCCAAGGGTAGTACTTTGAAGGTAACCATAGTGATATTCAGCAATGAGGTATGTAGTACTTTTTCTAGGATGAGTTCATGAACTTAATTATGATACACACACACACACACACACACACACACACACACACACACACACACACATGGTTGTGTACCTACCACTCAAAAGAAGGTATAAATTCCCATTGCCCCAGAATGTTCCCTCATGCCCCTTTCACTCAATGCCCATACCCCACTGTTAGAGGTAACCACTATATTAACCCTGTCTTCATAGATTAGTGTTGCCTGTTATCGAATGCCATTTATATTAAATTATACAATATATACTCTTTTGTGTAAGAGATCTTTCACTCAACATAGTGCTTTTGAAATTTATCCATGTTGCTACATGTATCAGCAGTTTTGTTTTATTTTGTTTTGTTTTAATTGCTAAGTCCACTAACTTTTTTCTGGTCATCAGACATGCCAAGCTCATACATACCCTACTCAAGGTGTTTGCAGTTGTTACTGACTATTGGAACAAACTTTCACTTTGGACCTTCAACTGGCTGACTCCTTCTTGTCAGTCAGGTCTTATATTACATGCCATTCTACTGAGTTCTGTCCTGACCCCCCAATATGAAGCAGTTTCTACATTACATGTGTGAACAAAAAAGAGGCTACACAATCAATCTGACAAGCCTAGTGACTGAAAGTAACTTCGGTGTGGCCTGCTCATAAATTCCTTACTAGGCAGGTCCTGGAGGGTAGTCATGACCCAGGCTTATAAAACGTTTATCTTTGCCTTATGCAAGCCCTGGCCACTGTTCTTGTGCATCTAGTTTAACACACCTTTAAAATGCCAGAAATATTCCTCTTTGTCCAGACCCATCAGAGATATAACCACCTTCAAGGGAACACATAATTTTGTTAACTATCTTATAATCTAATCATAGTAATTCCCCCACCTTTATGTGATTTCCTTATGTTTCCTTCTAAATTCCAAATGTATATTAAAAAAAAACTGCAACGTGGTCATTCCCCTAAGTATTTGAGATCTTGCTTCCCAGCATGTCATCCGTTTGACTCAAACTCTCATAAAAATTATCTATGGGTTTGAACATTTTTTACAATGACACACATATTCTCCATCATATTTCCTCATTTATTTTCAATCATAGAACCATCACAATCTGAGATTGCCTCATTCACATGGATTTGTTTCATTTATTACCTACTACATAATAAAACTCCACAAAAGCAGAGGTTTTTGTTTTGTTCACTGCTATATTTCCAGTGATTAGTACAGTGTCTGACACACAATATGAACTCAATAAATATGTTTAGATTAAATAAATAAAAGGGTCTCGGGTATAGACTCAAGGAATGTAACTTACAGATCTGTAATGTAAATGACAATAGTAACAGTGCCTTACATGGGCACAATTTGTCATAGTTAACAAGACCTTTTGCCTATCTTTTAACTGATTTGATCTTAACACCAATGATAAGGGAGAGGCAAGCCATAGATTGTTAATTCTATTTGGTGGATGAGAAAACTGAGTTTCAGATAGATGAAATTGCTTACTTACCCAAGGTCACATCAACTGGTATAATTGGGAATCAGAGGCAAACTTCCTACCCTTGTTGTCCAAATTACTCCTCAGCCAAAAAAGATGTTCAAAAACACTTGGCTATGTTGAAACTTGGCTATGGTAACTATTGTGTTGTTGTAACAGAGAGAAAGGAGAGGAGTTATTTGTGGAGAACAGAGAAAGAGAAGACAAAAGAATGTGCATCATGACTCAGGCTCTGTCCAGATTGAGAGGCCACTGAATCTACCTCTTGATTTGTATCACAGAAACAGAAAGCACCTTAAAACTGGGGAACATCATTCACTCAGATACTTGGGCTTTGGAAAAATTATCCATAAGCGTTTCCAAACCCCTTTTCCTTAATGCTTTATTTTCCCAGCAGTCTTCCCTAGCTGGAGTTTTCTCTTCTGAGCTCAATCTTCCTCAGGACAGAGCACTCTGAATAAATGACCCATGTTAGGGGATGAGCCAACCATGTCTCCCAGGGTCCATTAATAAGTCAGCTATGCTCTCTGCACTCAGTGCCAGTGACGTTGGTAAACATGACTCAGTGCCTCTGAGATTGTTCAACTTGGAGTGAACTGTTGAAATTGAATTTGGGGCCATGGGAAGCCAAGCCCCATCCCTTGCTACCATGTGTATTCCTGCCTGAAGCAGCTTGCAAGCCTCTCTCTGCTATCTCTTCTCTGCTGAAGGCATTAGGCTTCTATTAATACAACATAAGATCATATTAGCTTTTATGGCAGTCCCTTTTCACTGATGACTCAACCGGAGATTGCAGACCACTCAAATCTCTTAACAAATTTTTCACAGAGGCTGCTGCTGTCAAGTCAAGTGTCATTTGAGTTGTAATAAACGTCATACTCGATATTGTTTATGTGTTTTAGAGGGCTTCGAGGCTGTAGGAAAAGGGAAATTAAAAATGTCAATCTGACCTACAGAGGCTTGTAAACTAGCTAAGGAAGTAGAAACTGATCTTTACTATTTTCTTAAACCTGTATTGAGCAGTTACATTGAGGCAGTTATGATGAAAAACAATTTAACCGGCACTCTTTTTTTTTTTACCCTTTCTAAATAATGTGAACAGTTTAATAACCACATCCTTATTTTACTTATTGGGAAACTGAGCATCAGCAGGGAAGTTATTTGTTCAAAGGTCATACAGAATTACAGCTTTGCGGCCATGATATCCCCCCTGATTCTCAATCACCTCATGCAGGTGTGGGGCTAGCCTGTTTCACGTCTCTGCCCCTCCTACAAGTCTCAATATGGCTTCTTCTTAATATCCCTAGTTCAGCTAGACTGCAGGTGGTTCTCCAGGTTGATTGTTCTATAATTTAGTTGTAATTTTAATGTGTTTATGAGAGGAGGAAAGCACAACATTGATCTACTCTGCCATCTTGGATCTCTCTCCTGTAAGCTTTTTAAAGGTGTTTGGTCTTTATTTTATAGGTGAAACTGGATTACTGAGTAGCCTCAACAGTGGGAATGTCAGTCTGAAATGGCTTGAGGTTTTTTTTCTTTTCTCCCTTCAATCTCTACCTTCAACTGTGTTCTCTTGAATTCTCCTTTCCTGTCCCTTGGTGACATGTCAGGTGATGACCACAGTGTTCTGGTTACCTGTAGATGTTAAGAACAAGTGAACACTAATTTTAAATATAATTTCATATCCATTTTACACCTCATATTCTCCCCTCACTTGGCCCAGGACAGGCTCATGATTTAAGAGACTTGGAGTTTGAAGTTGTGCACTTCTTTACTCCTACTGCCACTTCAGCATTTCAAGGTAGGTGGGGGATGTGATTTGGTTCTGGAACAGGTAATACCATCTATTTTAAATGTCTGAGTTAGTGGTACTCAACTCTGTCTCTGTTAGTATCAAGGCAGACTCTTTTTAAAAAAAATAACTTCTGACAAATTTTATCTGATAACAGAATTCGAAGATGTAGATGATCTCATCATACATACTTGTGTACATTGTAAGTACAATAATTTTCAAGGATGGCATGTGTTCTAAGCGAAATAAGTCAGACAGAAAAAGTGGAGAACCATATGATTTCACTGATATATGGGATATAAAACTGAAAACAACAAAAGAACAAGAAAAACAAGGGAAGAAACAAAACTTATAGACAGATAATAGTTTAGTGATTACCAGAGGGTAAGGGGGGAGCAGGGTGGTAGATGAGGGTAAAGAAGATAAAATATATGGTGATGGCAAGGGAACTGACTCTGGGTGGTGAACACACAATGTGAAATATAGATGATGTATTACAGAATTGTACACCTTAAATCTATGTAACTTTGCTAACGATTATCACCTCAATAAACTTTAAAGTAAAAAAAAAGAATGGCATGTGTTTCTGTTTCTCTTCTCACTTTTTGCAAGATTATTTCCCTAACTTCTTTTCCTACATACATTTCCTTTTGTATATGCAGACTAAAGCCTTTGTAAAAGCAATTGGTTTATATTGGAGGGGGAGAACTAAATTTCAACCAAGACTGCCTGCTCTTTAACCTTGACTTTGCATTTAGTCAAGGAAGGCTCTATTAAAACATATGCCTGGGCCCTACCCCCATGGTTTTGATTTTAGTGCATCTGGGATGGAGCCTAGGTAAGGCTATTTTTAAAAGCTCCTTAGGTGAGAATCCAGGAGACGCATAGAAAGCTCTCCTAAGGACTTGATTCATACCATTTTTATGGAAGCAATTTAATGGGCCCACAGATTCCACACTTAGCCAGTATCCCTTTTAAAGACCAGTTCCATGATGTACTGGTGATTTTTTTGGAACTCACTAATTTCTGAGAGAATGAACTTTTTCACTTAAAATCTTGTCTTTCCTGTCATGTTGATGCCCCCATGACTCCCCATCTCCATGTTCCCAGTGGCTTTTACATATTGATGGGCAAAAAGGAGTGAATGAAAGTGGTAGAGTTAGTTCTTTGCACAATTGAAAGTAACCCTTTTTAAAAGAAAATTTAAAAAAAGATTAGAAGTACCCAGAGACCAGCAATATCATAAGTTTTTACCACCCCTGGTCTGAAGAAGGGTATGTAGAAGGAATGGTGGACAGAAGCTAATGAAAGCTGCAGCCAAGAAAAAGGGTCAGTGTAAAGACGTTATAAACATAGGGGGATATAGCCATTACAAAATTATTGTCCTGCAGAGAGGAAGCCAGGAAGATAAGTACTCAACCTCTCTGCTCCCACTCTTCATTCTCTTGCCAACGTCTCCTGTTAGTAAAAGCCAACTGAAGGTCAAAGGACAAGAAAGCCCATATGATGCCACCCATATAAGTCAGCCTCCTGGGGTGCAGAGCAGATGGAGAGTACATCAGCAGGGAAAATGGTGACTGATTAGCACAATATGGTGTTCGAGCTCTCTGTGAATGGATCCCTGCTTAACAGTACTCTGTCATCTCTTTCCAGCTTGGATGATATGCTATAAGTTATGTGGAAGTACTTATTGCCCCTTGTATACTAGTGCTGTTTTCTGTATACATATCTTTATTCTTATTGTTTTGTCTACCTGAAATACCCTTACTCAGCTTTACCCCCACTAGTGATTTTCAATCAGGGGCAATCTTGCTTTCCTAGGTAATATTTAGCAATGTTTGAAGATACATTTTGTTGTCATAACTTAGGAGAGAGAGTGTGCTATTGACATCTATAGGTAGAAGCCAGGGGTGCAACTAAATATTCTACAGTGCACAAGACAACTCCCCACAATAAAATTATGTGGCTCAACATGTTAATAGTGTCAAGATTGAGAAATCCTGCCGGACTCCCTTGATCTGAAGTCAGCTCCTTAAGTCTGTTAGACTCAGTACAACTACTACCTACTTCAGACAAGACTTCCTTGCCTTGTCACTTCCATAATTCCTCATGTATATCTCTAATTTTTGTATGTATCATATTTTTATGTTCTTTTAACCTGCAAATTCAAGCCAGGCTTCACCAGCTAATGAGGACAAATGATGTCATTAGTATTGACATTTGTTGGGCAATATAATTCTCCCGCAGAAGCTTTCCCATCTATTTCCCCAGATGGTATCTCTCATTACTTAGAAATGGTCTTTTCCATGTCCCGCTCAGGCCTCCTGCTTGAGGCCACTATGTCAAACACTCTTGGGGAACACTCCCTAATACTGTGGCTGCCACTGGTGGCCCTGTGATAGTTATGTCCCCTACTTGGGGTGCCAAAAAAAGTAACCCTTTTTAAAATGTGAAATATATACTATTACTCAGCTATGGGCCTTTTGCCATTTTTTTTGTGGTAATGGAAACCCAATGTAATTAAAGCAGAGATAAAATATGATCAAATTTATGAACTGAATAGTGCTCTTTTGGCAGCAGGTTGAAGAATGGTTTCAAAAGAGTGATGTTCCACTTAAGAAGTTGTGATAATTGAAGCAGAAAGTGATTCCCCTAAATATTATCTTACCACCTTCACTAGTTTACAATCATCCCATTATCTCCCCCCAAAATCAGATCCCTGTTTTTCTCTAAGCAGTTTCCCAGTGACCTATGTTCACTGCTGTTTGTTTCATCTTTGACTTCTTTTCTAAACTGCCATTTTATTCAATATGATATTAATAACAAAGGTGATTTGATCATAGAGGAGCTTACTCGACTGGATGGATGGCCAGACACCTGGTTTCTAAACCTTGTGGAAGTTACTTCTCCTTGGCTAAACCATTTGTCAACAGTATTTTATTAGAAGGTCTGAAGAAAAGTTTAGACTACACCATTGACTTTCAGATGGGGTTTTATGGATTCCTAGAAGTTTAGAAAGGGTATTTTAGGGCCATCAATGGAAGAGGCCCAGATGACAGGGCTCACAGCACCCAAGACCATTTTTTAAAATTTAATTTTATTTATTTTATTTTTTTATTATTATTAAAATTAGTTTTAGCTGTACAAAACAGTGCAATAGTTATACTTTTTACCCCTCAAAGTGAAAATCCCCCTCCCCTATATCATATGTATCTATTAAAATTCTCTTGACTCCACTCCCACACTATGCTCCACATCCCGTGGCGCTACATATATATATATATATATATATATAGTTGAATATATATACATATATATATATATTCAACTATAGTTGACATACAATATTATACAACATCAGCTTCAGGTGTATAGTGCAGTGATCAAGCCTCTACCCCATCCATGAACTGGCTTCCCTAACAAGACATGTGACCATCTGACACCTTACAAAATATTTACAACACTATTCATTATATTCCCCGAACTGTCTTTCATATCCCTGTGGCAACATTGTAGTTACCTATTTATGCTGTCTAATCTCTTCCCTTTCTCCCTCATCCGCACCCCTCTCCCAACTAGCAACCATCAATTTTTCCTCTATATCTCTGAGACTATTTCTGTTTACTTTGCTCATTCATTCAGTTTTTTAGATTCCACCCAAGACCCTTTTGATCCTGAGATATTGTCTTTTTTGTTTTGTTCAAGTTAAATTGTAGAATCAATTGCAGTTATAAGAAATAATGCAAAAATATCTTGTTAATCCCTTATGCAGTTTCCCTCAATGGTAATATCTAGCAAAACTACAGCATAATATATGTACCAAAATACTAATATTGTTACAATCCATCAATGTTATTCAGATTTCCCCAGCTTTACTTCTTCTCATGTGTGCATTTGTGTATTTAGTTATATGCAATTTTATCACATACGTAATTTGTGGGACCACCATGACCATCAAGTTACATAATTGTTCCATTACCACAATGATCCTTGTATAGCCCTTTTATAGTCATGGATCCCTTCTGCTACACTTTTACAGACACAGACACCTCTATCTTCCTGCCCCCCCTCTCCTAACCCTTGGAAACCACTCATCTCTTCTTCATCTCTATAATTTTGTCATTTCAGGAATGAAAAATAAATGGAATATTGCAATGTTACCTTTTGCAATTGCCTTTTGTCCCACTCAATATAAATACAAATTGCTTTTCATTGCTGAGCAATATAACATAGTATAAAATTCTACATTTTGTTTAACCATTCACTCATGCAAGGACTTCTGGGTTGTTTCCAGTTTGGGGTTATTAAAAAATATATCAGAAAGCTTCTATGAATATTTGCACATGGAATTTTCTGTAAAGATAGATTTCATTTCTCTTTAGTAAATATCTAGAAATGGTATTGTTGGATCATATGGCAAATTGATATTTAACTTTATAAGAAGCTGTTAAACTGTTTTCCAGAGTGGCTGTACCATTTAACGTTTTCACCAGAAATGCATGAATAATCCACTTTCTCTTCATCATAACCAGTATTGAATGTTATCATTTTTATTTTTTTTATTTTAGCCATTCTGATAAATGTATAATAATATCTCATTGTAGTTTTAACTTGCATTTTCCTAATGGCTATAACAATGTTGAACATCTTTTCATGTACTTATATGCCACTTGTATGTATGTATGTATGTATGTATATACAAGGTGTGATCAAATATAGGGAGAACGTTTAAATAAAAAATTTATTATAGTAAAAGAAACATTGCCATTAATCTCCCTCAAAATACTGCCCCTCACTACAAACACACTTATCCCACCATTCTTGCCACTTTCTCAAGCAGTTCTGGAAGTCCTATTTTGTGAGTGTCTTTAGGTGCACTGTCATGGCTGCCTTGATGTCCTTAGTTGATTCAAAACGTTTACCTTTCATGGTAATTTTTACTTTGGGGAAGAGCCAGAAGCCTCACAGTGCCAGTGCCAATGTATAAGATGGATGGGGACACACAATAATGTTTTTATTTGATGGAAATTGCTGTACCAGAAGCGATGTGTGATAAGGAGCCTTTCCATGTGATCACAAAATACAGTGAATGCTGCTGCCAAGTTCCACCTAACAGAAAGGCAGGGATCTTCAATATGGGAAGCAGCACATGAAACCTTAGTTACAGTGTGTGACAAGTTTCAACTTGTTCAGTGCAGTGAGTTCAGTGTGAGCTATGGGTAAGAGAAGGTGTGCGTTTAAGTGGGCCATAAATCATCCTCTATCATGACAACGCTTCATGTCACACATCACTTCTAGTATACAGCAATTTCTGTCAAATAAAAATATTAATGTGTGAGACACATTAATATTTTTATTTGACAGAAATTGCTGTATACTAGAAGTGATTGGGAGGGGGTGGGGATGAAGGAGAGGGGAAGGGATGAGACAATACAAATTGGTAATTGTAATATGGCCTCAGGGATAGAAAAAGACAGTCCGA
>NW_017731604.1:192691-200365 GCF_001890085.2 Hipposideros armiger | reverse complement strand
AAATAAATAAATAAAAGATTCAACCAGAAAGGTTACATTAAAAAAAAAAAGAATAAGCATGTAGAAGAGTGCTCAATAAACTTTAGTTATAATAATAATTATTTTATTTCTTTTCAATATTAGGGTTGCACATTAGATTCAATTTAAAAAATAGTTCAGCTACTTAGCCAAACCACTGGAAGATCTTCAGATTTCATCTAAGCCTGTTAGACTGAATGTGGCTGAGCCTCATGTGATGGTTAATTTTATGTGTAAACTTAACTGGGCCACAGGGTTTCCAGATGTTTGGACAAATATTACTTTGGGTGCGTCTGTGAGGCTGCTTTTGAATGAGATTAACCTCTGAGTTGGTAGACTGGATAAACCAGATTACTGTTCTGAATGTATGTGGTATTCATCTAATCAGCTGAAGGCCTGAAAATAACAAAATGGCTGATCCTCCCTCCAGTAAGAAGGAACTTCTTTTGCCTGACTACATAGAGCTGGGACATTGGTTTATTCTTACCTCCAGACTCATACTGGAACATTAACTTTTCTTGGCCCTTAAACCTGCCAGCTCTCAGGCCAAAACATTTGCTATTGCCTTTCCTGGTTCATGGGCCTTTGCAATCAGACTAGAACTAAACTTTTGCCTCTCCTGGGTCTCTAGCTTGCTGACTGCAGTTCTGGGGACTTCTCAGCCTCCATAATCACACATAATTTTTATTTTAAATGTTTTTACACACACACACACACACACTATAGGATCTGTTTCTCTGCATAACGCTGACTAAACCATCTTCCTTGGTGCTATTTGTCATGTGTCATATCATTGCTCAATTTTGATTCCTCTTCTTAGGTTAAGGTATTGTGCCTTCAGAGATTTCTGAAAAAAATTATATGTCTATTACTGAGATAGGATCATTAACCCATAGAATCTCATTTTGGGGTCATTTTAGCAAGTAGCTAATTTTCCAGAGGGTGAGGCCCACTACTAGGCAGGTTTGGGAAATTAGAGTCCTCCAACTTTGTTCTTTTTTTCAGATTATTTTGTCTGTTCTGCATCCCTAGAATTTCCACATGAATTATCTTTTCCATTTCTGTAAAAAGCACAAACAAACAAACAAATAAAAACACCAAAAAGCTAGCTGAGATTTTGATAAAGATTAATTGAATCTGAATCAATTTGGGGAGTATTTCCATCTTAACAATATTAATTCTTCCCATCCATAAATATGTGATGTCTTTCTATTGGTTTCAATTTCCTTAATTGCTTTCAACATTGTTTTGTGGGCCAGCCGATTGGCATGTTGTTTAAGAGCTGGCTTGGGATGCCAGAGGGCCCCGGTACAGATCCCACATATGAGGGCCAGTGACACTGCCTTCTACAGCTAAGACGCTGAATAACAGCTCAACCTGGAGCTGGGCTGCCGTAGTCACCAGCGACTGCATAGGCTGCAGCCCCTGCTGCAGTGGGTTGCCATAGGCTACTGTGTGTAGCCAGCAGCCAGCGTGAGTGGCCAGCAGCCACTGTGAGTGGCCATCCAGAAGGCGGCGACTGATCTGCCTCACCCGGGAAGAGCGCAATGATGGTGCCAACTTGGGCCAGTGAAGCAACGTCCTCCACAACTAGACTGAAGAACAAAAATGACAGCAACTTGTCTGTTCCCCTTCCCCCAATTCCCCAGCGCTGTTCCCATTCCCTAATTCCCCAATAAAAATCCTTAAAAAAACACAAAACATGGTTTTGTAGTCTTCATAGTACAAGTCATATGATTCTTTTGTTAAATTCATTCCTAAGTATGCTATTCTTTTTAACACTGTTGTCAATAGAATGTTTTTCTTAATTTAATTTTATCATTGTTCATTGTTAGTGCATAGGCATACAACTGTTTTTCTTATATTGATCTTATTCTACACAGTACTAAAAGTTTTAAACAGTGCAATAAGACAAGGAAAATAATAAAAGGTATATGAATTACAAAAGATAAATAAAACATTCTCTATTTTTAGATAACATAATTTTTTACATAAAAAATCCCAATGAAACTACCAAAATAATCTAGAATTAATAAGTGGGTTTAGCAAAGCCACAAGACATAAGATCAACACAAGAAATCAAACATATTTCTATATGAAAGTGATGAACATTCAAAAGCCAAAATTAGACATGGTCAGGCACATTCAGAATGGTATGGCCATAGACAATGCTCACTCCTGACCCTGGGTCAGCATAAACCGTCAACCTTTTGGCTAACAGCTGAACAAGACAAATAATAACAAGTGTTGGAGAAGCTGTGAGTAAAAATGAACCCTTATACACTGTTGGTGGGAATGCAAATAGATGCAGCCACTATAGAAGGCAGTGTGGAGGTTCCCCAAAAAATTCAGAATAGAATTACCATATGCCCCAGCAATCCCTTTCTTGGGTATTTACTCAAAAAATATAAGAACATTTATCTGTAAAGATAGATGTGCTCTGATGTTCATTGTAGCTTTATTTATGGTGGCCAAGACATGGAAACAACCAAAGTTTCCTTTGATAGATGATTGGATAAAGAAGAGGCAGTATACAATGGAACACTATTCTGCCATCAGAAAAGATGAAATAGTGCCATTTGCCACAACATAAATGGATCTTGAGATTATTATACTAAGCGAAATAAGTCACACAGAAAAAGTTGAGAACCATATGATTTCACTGATATGTGGGATATAAAACTAAAAGCAACAAAGGAATAAGACAAACAAAGAAGCAAAAACTCATAGACACAGATACTAGTTTAGTGGTTACCAGAGTATAAGGGGAAAGGAGAGTGGTAGAAGAGGGTAAACGGGGTCAAATATATGGGGATGGAAGGAGAACTGACTCTAGGTGGTGAACACACAATGTGATACATAGATGATGTATTACAGAATTGTACACTTGAAACCTGTGTAACTTTACTAACCATTGTCACCCCAATAAACTTTAATTTAAATATATATTTAATTTAATTATATATATATTTAATATAATATATATGTAAATTATATATAATGCTCTTTATGATGTAGGTACATGGTTGGAACTACTTTAGAGTTGCTGAGGTAATGTCTAAGAAATCAACAGTGGAATTCCAGTTGATAAATACTTAGCTAAAAGGAATTGTCCATAATATGTAGACATAGCCACGAAGTTTTAGTGGTAAATTTTCTAGTACTAATAATTGTAGTAACACTTAGGTGTCCTCATTTGTTTTGAACCTCTTATCATATTGTTCTGCTTCTCAGACTCTCAAAGGTATATGAAGATATAATGTATATAACTGAAACAATAAAAGGAACTTGGCAGATTTTTAAAAAGTAAAAATTAAAAGAAAAACACACACACATAATATCATTTTCAACTTTCCCTAAGAAAAGTAAATACACAGGTGTATTCTTAAATAAACATATACAGGATATTATGTTGAAAAATTTTTAATGCTGATGAAAAAATGAAAGAAGACCTAAGTAAATGGAGAGACTGACCATGTTTATATATTAATAGACTTAGCATAGTAAAAATGTCAATTCTTCCCCCCCCCCAAATTAATCTACATGTTTAAGGAATGTCCTGTCAAAATCTAAGCAAGGTCTTTTGTACATACATATAAATTTTATAAAATTTATATGGAAAAGTTCATGCTCTAGAATAGCTATAATGATTTTGAAAAAGAATAAAATGGGAGACATGGGTCTACCCAATTTCAAGACTTATTATATAGCTATAGTAGTTAAAACAGTGTGATACCAGGGAAGGAATGGACATACACATCAATGCAACAGAATATAAAACTGAGAAATACGCCCTCACAAATATGCCCAACTGGTTTTTTTTACAAAGGTGCAAAAGTAATTCATCAATTAGCCTTTTGAACAAATACTGTGGGAGCAACTGGATATCAATAGGTGATGATGATGATGATGGTGATGATGATGATAAACCTTGACCTGAGCCTCACACTTCATGCAAAAATGAACCCAAGTGGATCACATTTTGAATTAAACATAAAAGTATACTTAGTCAATAGGCTGTTTTCATTTTGTGCAAAATAAAATGAAATATAAAAGAAAAACGTAAACCTATAAAACTTACAGAAAAAATTTTAGGACAGAGAAGTGATGTCACCAAAATGGTGACATAGGTTGTTCCTGACTTTGCTCTCCCTCACAAGAAGAGCTACTCCTTTACAACTATTCATGGAGAAGAAACCACTGAGAGAATCCCAGAACATAGGGTTGAGGATGAAGCATCCATCAGTACTGCAGAGACCATAAAGAATGCATTAGAAGGGTCAGAAGAATGGCTACATGCTTGGTAGACTACATTGCCCTTTCCTCAGGCCAGTAGAGCAGCATGTGGAGAGGCCACCCCTGAGCCTACAGTTCCTTTAGTTTCAAAAGAGAGCCCATGGGGGACTTCCAGCTTCCCTACCATTGTGGGTCACTTTTTGTGAGCCCCCACTCCAATCTAGCTACACCCCACCCCAGGCTGCAGGAGAATCTACAGGAGTCAGCTACTGTAAATCTGATTGTGACTGAGAAGGTGGGAGGAGCCTGAAACAACCAGCACTTTGATCTAGGCAGAAAAATACTTACCTGCAGAGACTAAGTAGTTGTCCCCATCAGTGGCTTTGCAGATCTGCAGAACAGAGGCAGTGGCACTGTCTGAGCAGAGAACAATAGAACAGCCCACTGATAAGTGTAGACGCGAGCCTCATCTGACCAGAAAGAGTGGCAAGAGTACTTGGAAGCTATGTAGCCCAGAAATATTACACAAGAGAGGCCAACAAGCAAAGCAGACAACAAAACAAAATTAGGAAACCAATGCATAAATTAAATGAGAAGTTCAACAGGGCAATAGGAAGCACAAAAAAAGAAACCTTAGAGCTAAAAAATACAACCACTAAACTGAAGAGTTGAAATAGCTTCAAAAACTGACTCAACCTTGCAGAGGAAAGAATCAGTGACCTAGAAGACAAGATATTTGAAATAATCCATTCACAGGAGCAAAAAGAAAAAAGAAAGAAAAAGCCTATGGGACTTATGAACAAAGTCAAAAGAAACAAATCAACATTATGGAGATTTCAGAAGGAGAAGAGAAAGAAAAATGGACAGAAAATCTATTTAAAGCAACATTGACTGGATTACATCACAAACATGGCAGCGTGAGGAGTGCTTTTTGAAATCTCCCTTGGAAGTACAAAAAATTAAACAGCTATAATTCAACAAAAGATAACCTAAGCTACACACAAGCACGTGTGAGAGATCTGTACATCAAATAATCTAAATGTAGGCAAATCAGGAGAGCAAGGGAGGGGGAAGGGGGAAGCGTAGAGATGTGGGTTATGGGATACAGGATGCTATCCAGAGCTCATTGCAGTCTCAGGAGAGGGAAAAAATCAGGCTTCAGGTGCACTCCCTGTGGCCTACCGCTCTGCTGGAGGGATCAGCATGCAATATGGTTGAACACAGCATTCAAGCAGAGAACTTGGAGCAAAGATCGAATACAGAAGGGTGAAAACTGTGGTTTAAGCCCTCACTGCCAGGCAGAAAACAGAAAACAGACACTGAGCCTGGCCAACTCCCCACCACCCTTCCAGAGCTCGCCCCCTGCCTCTCCCTCCCAGAGCAGGCTCCAGAAGAAATGGTAGCAGTGCCAGATTAAAGAACAGAATCTATACAGCTCTGAGAACTGGAGAAAGAGTCCCACAGTTGCAGACACACAGTGTGACTAATTCCAAAGATTGGAGAAGAGTTGTAGAGACGAACAGCTGTGGGCTGGAAGACACCATTGCTCAAAGCTGCAAACATAGCACCTGCCTCTCAAAGCCCACCCTGCCCAAACCTTTCTGGGTGGAACCCTGTGGGGGCAACCAGAGAAGCTGAGATACAAAGGCTCTGCATCAGGCTGCAGGGGCAGCACTGGGTTTTCAGAAGCTCAGAACTCTATTGCCCAGCACATCCTCCCACAGGGCTGGTGCCCTTAAACCCAGATGACCTGCTCACAGAGGAGAAGCCCTCCTTCCAGATAACTTCCCATCACGTGAGAAGTTACAACAGTGCAAGAAAAAATAAAACACTACAGCTCAGAGAAAGTAAAAGGCTGCATCAGGAGAGAAATAGAAACATCCCAGCAACACCTACTGGAATGCAAAAGAAAGACCTCTTCATATCAACAAGCTGCAGAAACCACTCCTATAGATAGACAGGAAGACAAACAATAATTCATTAATTGCTGTGAATAACCACAATAACAAGACAGCTCAGAAATAAAATGAAAAGACTCCAGAAAATGAACATAAAAGCAAGGAAATATACGACTTAAATGACAGACAATGCAAGATTGCAGTTCTGAAAGAACTCAACTAGATGCAAGAAAACTCAGATAGGCAGTTTTTTTTAATTTAAGTTTATTGGGGTGACAATGGTTAGTAAAGTTACATAGGTTAGAGATGTGGAATTCTATAATACATCATTTATATATCACATTGTGTGTTCACCACCCAGAGTATACCACACATCAGTGAAATCATGTGGTTCTCAACTTTTTCTGTCTGACTTATTTCACTTAGCATAATAATCTCAAGATCTACCCATGTTGTTGCAAATGACACTATTTCATCTTTTCTTATGGCAGAATAGTATTCCATTGCATATATGTGTATATATATATATATATATATATATATATATATNTTGTTACTTTGTGAGGGTGAAAAGGGTAACTATTGCATTGTTCTGTACACCTGAAACTAACAATAAATTAAAAAAAAATATTAATGTGTGCCCTCATCCACTTTATTCACTGGGTCTGGAGCCATGTATCTTCTAGCTCTTCCCCAAAGTCAAAATCATTCAGGACATCGAGGCAGCCACGACAGTGCAACTAAAGACACTCATGAAAGAGGACTTCCAGAACTGCTTCAGAAAGTGGAAAGAATGATGGGATGTGTTTCAAGCATGGGGAAGTGTTTTGAGGGGGATTAATGGCAATATGTCTTTTACTATAATACATGTTTTTATATAAACATTCTTTGTATTGTTTGATCACACCATATATATATATATATATATATATATATCTTGGTGTAGAATTAACCTCTGGTCATTCGCAGGATGTAAATGAATTTACGAGACTCTACAAGAGTATCCAGAGAAAAGATTTATG
Organism: Hipposideros armiger; assembly: GCF_001890085.2. Lineage (NCBI taxonomy): Eukaryota > Metazoa > Chordata > Mammalia > Chiroptera > Hipposideridae > Hipposideros > Hipposideros armiger. The sequence goes on along the minus strand of NW_017731604.1, from coordinate 193,191 downwards.
AAAGTTAAAAAGAGAGAGAAAGAGAGAGAGAGTTCTGTTTGGAACTGGCAGAAATTTTGCCAGGGCAGCCTGAGAGGGAGAGCTGTGGAGACAGAGGAATAAGAGAGAGTTACTGGCAAGAGTTAGCCAGGGCAGAGTCCTATGGGGGACAGCTGCACCAATGAGAAGGAGTGCTGGGGTTTTATATTTTTCCAAGCAGGATGTAGGGTGCTTGTCAGTTTGCAGAGGAGATGCCATTACAATTGTCTTCTCCTGGGAACTGTCCTGTTCCCCTCTATGGTGGATGTTAGCTTGCAGGGGGTTGACGCTACGATTGGGAACTGTTCTGTTCCTACCTATGATGGATATAAGATGCTTGTCAGCCTATAGTTACAGTGCTGGCCAGGGGAGTCAGAGCCAAGCGGTTAATGTTTAAGCTCATCCTGTTATCCCACAAGCTCACTCCTGTTAACTCTTTTCCTGTCCCATCCTGCCAGTTCACAAGCCCACTCTTGTTAACC
>NW_017731604.1:177525-186350 GCF_001890085.2 Hipposideros armiger | reverse complement strand
ATTTCATCTTTTCTTATGGCAGAATAGTATTCCATTGCATATATGTGTATATATATATATATATATATATATATATATATATGTATCACATCTTGTTTATCTAATCATCTATCTAAGGACACTTTGGTTGTTTCCATGTCTTGGTCACTGTAGGTAAAACCACAATGAACATCAGAGCACATACATCTTTATGGATAAATGTTTTCAGACTTTTGGGGTAGATACCCAGGAGAGGGAATGCTGGGTCATATGGTAATTCTAGTCTTAACTTTTTGAGGAACCTCCCCATTGCTTTCCATAGTGACGGCACCATTCTGTATTCCCAGAAACAGTGTATTAGTATTCCTTTTTTGCCTCAGCCTCTCCAACACTTGTTATTATTTGTCTTGTTGATGATGGCCATTCTAACTGGTGTGAGGTGATATCTCATTGTGGTTTTTATTTGCATTTCTCTGATGATTAGTGATGAGCATTTTTTCATATGTCCATTGGCCATTTGTATGTCCTCTTTGGAGAAATGTCTATTCAAGTCCTCTACCCATTTTTTATTTGGATTGTTTGCTGTTTTGTTGTTGAGTTGTATGAGTTCTTTATATATTTTGGATATTAACCCCTTACTGGAGGTGTTGTTTGCAAAAATATTCTCCCATTTGGTTGATTGCCTCTTCATTTTGTCTGTGGTTTCCTTTGCTGTGCAGATGGTTTTTAGTTTGATAGGCAGATTAATGAACTGAGAAACATAATAAAAAATGAAAATCAATATTTTACCAAAGAGATTGAAGTTTTAAAAAACAACGAAATACAAATTCTGGAGATGAAAAACCCATTAAAAGGAATAAAGAATGAAATAGCAAGCCTAGGAAGTAGAGCTGACCAAATGGAGGAAAGAATTAGTGGTATTAAAGACAGAAATTGGGAAATGACACAAGGAAGAAGAGAGAGACTTGAAAGTTGAGAGAAATAAAAGAACTCTACAAGAATTTTCTGACTCCATCAGACAGAGCTACATAAGCATAATGGATATACCAGAAGGAGAAGAAAGGGAAAAGGGAACTGAGCATCCATTCAAACAAATAGTCAATGAGAACTTTCCAAACCTGTGGAAAGAACTGGATCTTTGTATACAAGAAGCAAACAGAACACCTAATTACCTCAATCCCAACAGGCCTTCTCCAAGGCACAATATATTGAAACTGTCAAAAGTTAATGACAAAAAAAAAGAATTCTCAAAGCAGCCATGGAAAGAAAAGCAGTAACTTATAAGGGAAAGCCCATTAGCCTATCATCAGACTTTTCAGCAGAAACTCCACAAGCCAGGAGGTAGTGGAATCAAATATTCAAACTATTGAAAGAAAGAAATTATCATCCAAAAATAATATATCCAGAAAAGTTATCCTTTACATATGAAGAAGTAATAAAGACCTTTCCAGACATACAGAAGGTAAGGGAATTTTTTAGCACATGACCTGCATTATAGGAAATATTGAAGGAGGTTATTCAATCTAAAACAATAAAACCAAGGGCCGGCAGAGCGGCACATCGGTTAAGAGTTGGCTTGGGATGCCAGCTCAGAAGCAGGGCACCAGTTCAGATCCCACATATGAGGGCCAGTGACACTGCCCTCTACAGCTAAGATGGTGAACAACAGCTCGACCTGGAGCTGGGCTGCTGTGAGTCACTGGCAACGGTGTAGGCTGCAGTGGGGCTAGCTGGCAGCTGGCATGAGCTTTCGTGAGTTGCCGTGAGTGGCCGTCCAATGGGGAGTGAGCAACTTCTTCACCCGGGAAGAGCGCAATGATAATACCAACATGGGCCAGTGAAGCCACATCGTCCACAACTAGACTGAAGAACAAAAAGGACAGCAACTTCTCTGTTCTCCTTCCCTGACTCCCCAATGCTGTTCCCCACCCCCAATTCCATATAAAATCTTTAAATAAAAATTTTTAAAAAACAATAAAATCAAAAGAATGCAAAATCATGAGTACTATTATGAACAGACAGAAGCAGGAAATGGCAATCCCTACACAAAATAGGGCACTGTACACTTAAACATAACATACAGGGTAAAGAACATAAAAACATTTAATAAAAAAGAAAGAGAAGACGAGCACAACTTGCTATTGCACCTCAGAAATCAAGTCCCAGCCTTATTATGATTTGTCTTGTTGATGATAGTCATTCTAACCGGTGTGAGGTGATATTTCATTGTGGTTTTTATTTGTATTTCTCTGATTATTAGTGATGTTGAGCATCTTTTTATATGAGTATGTCTATTGACCATCTGTCCTCTTTAGAGAAATGTCTATTCAGGTCCTCTGCCCATGTTTTTAATTGGATTGTTTGTTTGCTTTGTTGTTGAGTTGTATGAGCTCCTTATATATTTTGGATATTAGCCCCTAATCAGAGGTGTTGTTGTCAAATATCTTCTCCCATTCAGTTGGTTGCCACTTCATTTTGTCAATGTTTTCTTTTGCTGTGCAAACATTTTTTAGATTGATATGTTCCATTCATTTATTTTAGCTTTTGCTTCCCTTGCCTATGAGGTCACATTAAAAAAATCTTCTTTGAACCAAAGGTCCATAAGTTTAGTACCTGTTTTGTTTTTATGCAGTTTATTGTTTCAGGTCTTATGTTTAGGTCTTTGATCCATTTTGAGTTACTTTTGGTACATGGTGACAGGTAGCAGTCTAGAAAAAGGAACTTTTATACACTGTTGTTGGGAATGCAGACTGGTGCAGCTGCTATTGAAGGCAGTGTGGAGGTTCCTCAAAAAAATAAGAATAGAATTACCATATGACCCAGCAATCCCTCTCCTGGGTATCCACCCAAAAAATCTAAAAATATTTAGCTGTAAAGATACATGTGCTCTGATGATAATTGCAGCTTTATTTATGGTGACTGAGACATGGAAACAACCAAAGTGTCCTTCAATAAATGATTAGATAAAGAAGGTGTGGTATATATAAACAATGGAATACTACTGTGTCATAAGAAAAGATGAAATAATGCCATTTGCAACAACATGGATGGATCTTGAGATTATTATGCTAAGTGAAATAAGTCACACAGAAAAAGTCGAGAACCATATGATTTCACTGATATGTGGTATATAAAGCTGAAAAAAACAAAGGAACAAGACAAAGAAACAAAAACTCATAGACACAGACACTAGTTTAGCAGTTACTAAAGGGTAAGGGGGAGGAAGTTTTATAGAGGGTAAACAGAGTCAAATATTTGGTAATGGAAGGAGAACTGACTCTTGGTAGTAAACACACAATGTGATACATAGATGATGTATTACAGGATTGTACACTTGAAACCTATGTAATTTTACTAAACATTGTTACCCCAATAAATTTTAATTTAAAAAAATCAAGTCACAGCATAAATAGGGAAAACTTCTGACCATAAACACATAAAAGGGGAGAGAGTAAAGGTCTGAACCAGCAAAGGGGAATGGCGAAAGGAAGCATGCTGAAGAAAATGGAATACTCTAAATATGAAACTTTCTTTTACATGAACTTAATGGTAACCACTCAAAACAAAAACAAAAACAAAACAAAACACATCCAGAACTGAGATATACAACATAAAAAAAAGGAACAGAAAAAAGAATCATAGCATACCACCACACTAAAATAGCAAACAGCAGAAAAACAAAAAAGACACTATGGCAACACCAAGCTACCACAAAATAAAAGACAGAATGGCTATCAGGAATCCTCATATATAAATAATCACCTTAATAGTAAATGGACTGAATTTATCAATAAAATGGCACAGAGTAGCACACTGGATCAAAGAAAAATCCGGAATTGGAGATGACATCATAGATATGGTGGCGTGAGGTGATCCTCTTGAAATCTCCGCTGGAATTTGCAAAAAATTGAACAGTTCCAAAAGGACTCCCTGCATAACAAACAGGGAAGACTAAGAGATGCTCTACTGAAATCATCTAAAGGTGGGCAAATTGGGCAAGTGGGGGAGGAGAGGAGGGAGAAGTACAGAGAATCGGGGCATGTGGGGCCACAGGATAGATGCAGACTGAGCTCGGAACTCTGAGCTTTCTGCAATCCAGAGCTACTGCAGTGGCAGGAGATGGAAGAATTTGGACTGCTAGCTCTCCCATTATGACCCACCGTCCCACATGAGGAATAAGCATATAATAAAGCTGAACCCCACCCTCACTGCAGAGACCTCAGAGCAAAGCCTAAGGGAGGAAGGGTGAAAAGGGCAGTTTTAGCCATCACTGCCAAGCACAGGATGGAAGGCATAGGTACGGAGCCTAGCTGACCCCTCCCTACCCTCTCAGACCTCAGCCCACCACTGCTTGCCCAGCACTAGGCAGAGAACAATAGCAGTGTCAGATCAAAAGAACAGAATATTTTTAGCTCTGAGAATTGCAGCCTGCAGCCACAGACTCCCAGCCCGACTAGTTCTGGGGAAGGAGATACAGCCTTGGGTGTGGGATTGGCTCTGATTGTGGTTGCCACCATTGCTCAGAGCCACTGCTTATAACCTATTTTGCTCCTGCCCCCACCTATCTGGGAGGATCCATGCAGGGGTAAACAGAGTGGCTGAAACACATAGGCCCTGAATCTGGAGCAGGAAGAGCTCTGGAAGTTCAGAAGTTCTCCACATCCACCCACAGAGGTGGTGCCCTGAAACTCAGGTGACCAGCTCACAGAGGGAAAGCCTACCTTCCAGGGAATCCCCACATTGTGTGAGAAGCTAGAACAGTGCAGATAAAATATAACCCGATGGCATAAGGGAGAATAAAAGGCTGCAGTTGGAGAGAAAATAAAGCATTCTACTAACACATACTGGAAAGCAAAAGAAAGAACTCTTCCTATCAACCTGTTGAAGAACCCACTTATATAGATGCCTAGGAAGCAAAATAACAATTTATTAATTGCTATGAATAACCAAGGTAACAAGACAGCTCAGAAAGAAAGTGAAAAGTCTCCAGAAAATAAACTTAAAGACATAGAAATATGTGGCTTAAATGACAGAGAATTCAAGATTGCAGTCATGAAAAAACTCAGTGAGATGGAAGAAAACACAGTTTAATGAACTCAGAAATAGAATCAAAGAACAAAATAAACATTTTACCAAAGATATTGAAATTTTTAAAAGAACCAAATAGAATTTCTGGAGATGAAGAACTCAATAAAAGAAATGAAGAATGAAATAGCCAGCTTAGGTAATAGAGCTGACCAGTAGTAGGAAAGAATCAGTGACATCAAAGATAGAAATCAGGAAATGACACAGATTGAAAAAGAGAGAGACTTGAGAGTTAAAAGAAATGAAAGAACTCTACAAGAACTTTCTGACTCCATCAGAAAGAGCAATATAAGAATAATAAGCATACCAGAAGGAGAAGAAAGGGAGAAGGGTATATTCAAACAAATAGTTGATGAGAACTTCCCAAACTGGATTATTGAATCCAAGAAGCAAATGGAACACCTAATTACCTCAATCTCAACAGGCTTTCTCCAAGGCACATTGTATTGAAGCTGTCAAAAATTAACAACAAAGAAAGAATCCTCAAGGCAGCCAGGGAAAAGAAGATGGTAACCTACAAAGGAATGCTCATTAGATTATCATCAAATTTTTCAACAGAAACTCTGCAAACCAAGAGGGAGTGGAATCAAATATTCAAACTATTGAAAGACAGAAATTATGAGCCGAGAATAATATATCCAGCAAAGATATCCTTTAGATACGTAGGAGGAATAAAGGCCTTTCTAAACATACAGAAGCTGAGGGAATTTTCTAACACATGACCTGCACTACAAGAAATACTGCAGGAGGCTATTCAACCTGAAACAAAAAAACAAAAGAGTACAAAACCATGAGTAGTATTATGAACAGACAGGCAGAAGCAGGAAATGTCAACCTCTACACAAAAGGGGACACTATACACTTAAACATAACATACAGGGTAAAGAAAAAAAACACTTAAAAAAAAGAGAGGAAAAAGACAACCTGCTACTGCAGCACAGAAATCAACTCACAGCATAAGTAGGAATAATTTGGGACAACAAAACAAAAGAGGAGAGAGTAAATGTCTGATCCGGCACAAGGGAATGGAGAAAGGAAGCATGCTGAAGAAAATGGAATACTCTAAATATGAAACTTTCTTTTACATAAACTTAATGGCAACAGCTCAAAAAAATCCAGAACTGAGATATATAACACAAAAAAAGGAGAAACAGAGGGGAAATAATAGTATACCACCACACAGAAATAATAGACAGCAAGAAAAAGGCAAAGAAACAATGCAGACATCATCCAACCAGAAAACCAAAGATGGAATGATAGGGAATCCTCATATTTCAATAATCGCCCTAAATTTAAAAGGACTGAACTCACCAAAAAAAAAAAAAGGCACAGAGTAGCAGACTGGATCAAAAAGCTAAACTCAACCATATGCTGCCTCCAAGAGACACATCTTAACAACAAGAACAAATATAGATTCAAAGAGAAACGGTGGAAATTGATACTATAAGCAAATGGTATTCAGAGAAAAGCAGGTGTAGCTATACTGATATCAGATGAAACAGACTTCATGATTAAAGAGGTAGCAAGATACAAGGATGGACATTTCATAATGATAAAAGGGACTATACAACAAGAAGACATAACAGTCATCAATATTTATGCCCCCAATCAGGAAGCACCGAAATATACAAAAGAACTAGTAACAGAACTAAGGGAGAAATTGACCAAAACACAATTATGGTAGGGAACATAAATACATCATTGACAGCTATGGATACATCATCCAAACAGAAAATAAAGAAAGAAATATCAGCCCTAAATGACACATTGGATGAAATGACCATAATTGACATTTATAGAGCACTTCATTCTATAACATCAGACTATACATTTTTTTCTAGTGTGCATGGAACATTCGCAACGATAGACCATATATTAGGACGTGAAACTAGCCTCAGCAAATTTAAGAAAGTTGAAATCATACCAAGCATATTCCCTGATCACAAGTCTTTGAAATTTGATATCAACTGCAAATAAAAGCAAGAAAACCCACAAATAAGTGGAAATTAAACAACACACTTTTTAAAAGATTTAATTGGGGAATTGGGGGAGGGGAACAGCACTGGGGAATCTGGGGAAGGGGAACAGACAAGTTGCTCTCCTTTTGTTCTTCAGTCTAGTTGTGGGGGAGTTCGCTTCACTGGCCCATGTTGGTATTATCATTGTGCTCTTCCTGGGTGAGGCAGGCCTCTGGGTGGCCACTCACAGTGGCTCTTGGCAGTTCACACCAGCTGCTGGCCACTCATGCTGGCTGCCAGCCACACACAGTAGCTTATGGCAGCCCACTGCAGCAATGGCTGCAGACTACACCTTCACTGGTGACTCATGGTGGCCCAGCTCCATGTTGAGCTGCTGTTCACAATCTTAGCTGTAGAGGGCAGTGTCACTGGCCCTCATGTGGAATCTGAACCGGGGCCCTGCTGCATAGGGCTGGCGTCCCAAGCCAGCTCTTAACCAACGCGTCACTTGGCCGGCCCACAACACACTTTTAAAGAACAACTGTGTAAAAGAAAAAATAAGAGGAGAAAATCAAGATACACATAAACCAATGACAATGAAAATACATTCTACCAAAGTATTTGAGACACAGCAAAAGCAGTTTTAAGAGGGAAATTATATCATTAGAAGCCTATCTCAAGATAAAGAAAAATCCCAGATAAATAAACTCACATTATGCTTTAAAGAACTACAAAAAGAAGAACAAATGAAACCCAAAGTCAGCAGAAGGAAGGAAATAATAAAAATCAGAGCAGAACTAAATGAAATAGAAAACAAGAAGACAAAAAAAATAAATGCAACAAAGAGTTGGTTCTTTGAAAAGATAAATAAAATTGATAAACCCTTGTCTAGACTCACTAACATAAAAAAAGAAAAGACACAAATAAACAAAATCAGAAATGAAAGAAGTGAAGTTACTATGGATGCCACAGAAATACAAAGGATTATCCAAGAATACTGTGAAGGTCTATATGCTACCAAATTCAATAGCCTACAAGAAATGGACATGTTTTTAGAAACATATAGCCTTCCTAGTCTAAATCACAATGAATTGAAAAATCTAAATTGACCGATCAACAGTAAGGAAATTGAATCAGTCATCCAAAACCTTCCCGAAAGCAAAAGTCCAAGACCAGATGGCTTCACTAGTGAATTCTACAAAACATTAAAAAAGGATCTAACACATGTCTCTCAAACTCTTCCAAAAAATTGAAGAAGAAACAATACTCCCTAACTCATTTTATGAGGGCAACATTACTCTGGTACCAAAACCTTGTATGGATAACACACACACAAAAAAATTATAGATTAATATCGCTGATTAATACAGATATGAAAATCCTAAACAAAATTCTAGCAGATTGAATGCAACAATGCGTTAAACAGATTATACATCATGACCAAGTGGGGTTCATCCCAGGACACAAGGATGATTAAACATACGCAAATCGTTCAACATGATACACCACATAAACAAAACAAAGGACAAAAATTATATGAAAAATAATTTAATAAAAAGAATCTTAAAAAAAAAAGGCAGGCGAGTGGCGCGATGGTTAAGAACTCGCTTGGGACACCAGAGGGCCCCGGTTCGGATCCCACATATGAGGGCCAGTGACATTGCCCTCCACAGCTAAGATGCTGAACAACGGCTCAACCTGGAGCTGGGCTGCTGTGAGTCGCCAGCGACGGCGTAGGCTGCAGCCCCTGTGGCAGTGGGTTGCCATGGGCTACTGTATGTAGCCAGCAGCCAGCGTGAATGG
>NW_017731604.1:142427-177450 GCF_001890085.2 Hipposideros armiger | reverse complement strand
AACTTGGGCCAGTGAAGCGACGTCCTCCACAACTAGACTGAAGAACAAAAACTACAGCAACTTGTCTGTTCCCCTTCCCCCAATTCCCCCAGCACTGTTCCCATCCACCCAATTCCCCAATAAAAATATTTTTAAAAAATTAGAAATGGAACTACCTTATGACCCAGCAATTGTGGTATATGTATATATCCAAAGAAATAAAAAAAACTAATTCAAAACAATGTATGCACCCCTATGTTTATTGCAGCACTATTCACAATAGACAAGATATGGAGACAACTGAAATGCCTATCGATAGATTTTAAAAAATATGATACATTTATGCAATGGAGTATTACTCGGCCATAAAAAGTTATAAAATCTTACAATTTGCAACAACATGGATGGACCTAGAGAACATTATGCTAAGTGAAATAAGTCAGACTGAGAAAGACAAATACCATATGATATCACTTATATGTGGAATCTAAAGAACAGAATGAACTAACAAACAAAACAGAAATAAACTCAGAGACACAAGGAAAAAAACTGATTATAGCTGGATGGGAGGCGGGTGGGTATGGGGGAGAAGGGGAAGAAGGTGAGGGATTAGAACGTGAAAATTAGTAGTCACAATATAGTCACGAAGATACGAAATGCAGTATGGGGAATGTAATGGATAATGCCATAAAGATTACATAGGGTGCCAGGTGGGTGCTGGACTTATCAGGGGGATCACTTCATAGACTGTGTGTATGCCTGACCAATGCGCTATACACCTGAAGCTGAAGTAGAATAATATTGCATGTCAACTACAATTAAATATCTATCTATCTATCTATCATCTATCTATATGAGGTATGACAATTAAGTTTGTGAACTTGTTTTTAATGATGTTACTAACCTTTTTTAACATCATAATTTTTCATTTAGGAACTTATACTAACTAAACAGTTAATCAAGTTTACTATTTGGAAGTGCTGAAAAGTCTGCTTGGAAAAGTTAGCTGACCTGAATTTTCACCAAGAATTCATGGCTCTTGCATGATGACCATGCACCAGCTCACATGTTACTGTCTGTGAGACAGTTTTTATCCAGTAAACAAATACATAACTGTATTGGAACACCCTCCCTACTCACCTGACCTGGCCCCCATTGACTTCTTTCTTTACCCAAAGATAAAGAAAATACTGAAAGGAAGACATTTTGATGACCATCAGGACATCAAGGTTAATACGATGACAGCTTTGATGGCCATTCCAGAAAAAGTTTCAAAATTGCTATGAAGGGTGGGCTAGGTGTTGGTGTCAGTGCATCAGTTCTCAGGGGGAGTACTTCTAAGGTGACCGTAGTGATGTTCAGCAATGAAGTATGTAGCATTTGTTTTAGGGTAAGTTCGCAATCTTAATTGTCTGACCTCATATACCGGGGGTGCCAAAGAAAATGTATACAAGAGGACACTTTGGTCAACATTGCTCAAGCAGTAGTTCACTGTAATCATAAGTGTCTGCATACTGATGGTAACCACTTTGAGCACCGCTTGTAATTGCAGAAGTCAAATGTGACTTGTATCGGTATATACTGAGTATTACAATTTTAATAGTTTTCCTTCCTTAAAATGTGTATACATTTTTGGCAATATATATTTGGTACTATATAGTTTTGGAAATATATATAGTTCCCCTTCCATGGGATGTGGAGTACAGAATGGGGAAGGTAGTTAATGGTATTGTGATAGCTATCTGCGATGTTGCGGGATAGTGAATTGGGGGGTTTGTCAGTTTGTGAGGGGTGTGCAAGTCTAGCTATTGTATTGCTTGTACACCTGAAACTAATAAAAAAGTAAAAAATAAAGAAAGACCACCATTCCAATTGTCTTTCTGTTTTATTTCTGATAAGATTTATCCAGTATGTCTAGGGCAGTTGAAACTGCTATGGGTGAGATACCAATAAGAGAATGTCTGGTTTTTGTGAACTAGTATAAATGAATTCTTTATTTAATGAATAATTGTGTATTAGAAGCAAAGATATATGCTGGGACTGGCACACTTCCAAAAGTTGTGTATTTAATGGACGTGAAATGAGCATCAAAATATCTGGAATCCAGTCTGCCACTCACCCATTGTGTGACTTTGGATGAGTCTCTTTTCCTCTGTAGGCCTCAGTACCCCTATTTGGGTAGTGTGGATATTTGAACATAGTATCTCTAAAGGCCCATCCACCTCTAACATTCTGAGCATACTGTTATGGCTACATGTACCTCACCACATCCCCCAAATTCCCTATGTTTAAATCTTAATCTCCATTGTGATACTATTTGGAAGTTGGGTTTTTGGGAGATAATTGTATATAGATGAGGTCTTGAGAGTGGTGTCTTCATGATGAGATTAGTACCCTTATAAGAGGAAGAGACAGAACAACTCTCTCTCTCTCTCCATGCATATGCACTGAGGAAAAGCCATGTGAGAAAAAAGCAAGAAGGTGGCTGTCCATAAGCCAGAAAGATGTCCCTCAACAAAAACTGAATCTCTTAGCACCTTGGTTTTGGACTTCCCAGCCTCTAGAAATTTGAGAAATGAATTTCTATTATTAAAGCCACCCAATCTATGATATTTTCTTATAGCAGCACAAGCTGACTAGTTCTATCCTTCCTGCAGACATGGTGTTCTTTGAAAGCAAAATATTTTAATTTGAAGAAAATCCAATTTATCCATTTTTAATTTTTAATTTGTGCTTTTGGTATCATAATTAATAAGTCTTTGTCTAACCCAAGTCACAAATATTTACTGCTATTTTCTTCTAAGCATTTCATGGTTTAGCTCACACATTTAGGTCTATAATTCAAGTTAATGTCTCTGTAAGGTGTGAGGTAAAAGTCAAACCTCATTATTTTACTTGTGGATTACCAGTTGTTCCAGTACCATGTGTTGAAGAACTATTCTTTTTCCATTAAATTGTCTTGGCATCCTTTTTGGAAATCAATAGACCATAATTGTGAGGGTTTATTTTTTTTCTTTATTTGTCTTAGTTGAATTCCAGTTTTAAAAATTTTATTTCTAGTTTATTTCAGTTTTTAAATATTAAAAAAATATATTTTTTAATTTTTCAATTACAGTTGACATCCAATATTATATTCGTTTCAGGTGTACAGCATAGTGATTAGGCATTTATATAACTTATGAAGTGATCACTCTGATGAATCTATATACACCACACATAGTTATTACACTATTATTGACTATATTCCTTATGCTATACTTCACATCCCCATAACTATTTTGCAACTACCAATTTGCATTTTTTTTTAAAGATTTTTATTGGGGAATTGGGGGGATGGGAACAGTGCTAGGGAATTGGTGGAAGGGGAACAGACAAGTTGCTGTCATTTTTGTTCTTCAATCTAGTTGTGGAGGACATTGCTTCACTGGCCCAAGTTGGCACCGTCACTGCGCTCCTCCCTGGTGAGGCAGATCAGTCGCCGGGTTCTGGACGGCCGCTCACTGCGGCTGCTGGCCGCTCACGCTGGCTGCTGGCCACACACGGTAGCCCATGGCAACCCACTGCCACAGGGGCTGCAGCCTACGCCGTCGCCGGCGACTCATGGCAGCCCAGCTCCAGGTTGAGCTGTTGTTCAGCATCTTAGCTGTGGAGGGCAGTGTCACTGGCCCTCATATGTGGGATCCGAACCGGGGCCCTCTGGCATCCCAAGCAAGTTCTTAACCATCGCGCCACTCGGCCGGCCCCCAATTTGCATTTTTTAATCCCTTCACCTTTTCCACCCATGCCCCAATCCCTCTTCCATCTGGCAACCATCAAAATGTTTTCTGTATGTACAAGCCTGTTTCTGTTTTGTTTGTTTATTTTGTTCTTTAGATTCCACATATAAGTAAAATCATATGGCATTTGTCTTTCTCTGTCTGACTTACTCCACTCAGCACAATACCCTGTAGGTCCATATGTGGTGTTTCAGATGGCAAGATTTCATTCTTTTTTATTGCTGTGTAATATTCCATTGTATATATGTATCACTTCTCAATTGATGGACAGCCAGGTTGCCTCCATATCTTGGCTATTGTAAATAATGTTGCAATGAACATATGGATGGGCACATCCCCTCGAAATAGCATTGGGGGTTTCTTTGGATAAATACCCAGAAGTGGGATTACTGGGTCCTTCTTTCTCTATTCTTACAGCCTTTGTTTTAAAGTCAATTTTGTCTGGTATAAGTATTGCTACTCAGGCTTTTTTGTATGTTTGTTTCAATTTTCATGAAATATCTTTTTCTATCATTTACTTCAGTCTGTGTGCGTCTTTCAATCTGAAGTGAGTCTCTTGTAGGCAGCATATATAAGGGTTTTGTTTACTTGTCCATTCAGCCCTCCTACATCTTTTGATTAAAGCATGTAATCCATTTAAATGTAAAGTAATTGTTCACAGATATGTAGTTATTGCCATTTTTATTGGTTTCAGGTGTACAAACCAACATAGTGATTAGACATTTATCTACTTCAGAAAGCGATGCCCCTAATAAGTCTATTCGCACCTGATGCTGTACATAGTAATTATAATATTATTGGGTATATTCCCTATGCTGTACTTCATATCCCTGTGATTATTTTTTTTAATTATAGTTCACATTCAATAGTGTTTTCTATTAGTTTCAGGTGTACAGTGTAGTGGTTAGACTTTTATATAATTTAGGAAGTGATCCCGTGATAACTCTAGTACCCATCTGACACCATACATAGATTTTACAATATTATTGACGATATTTCCAATACTGTACTTTACATCCCTGTGACTATTTTGTAACTACCAATTTGTACTTCTCAATCCCTTCACCTTTCTCACCCAGCCCCACCAAACTCCCTCCTATTATATTTTTTATCTTTTTTTTCCTATTTTTCTTATAAAAGTTCTTTTTACATTTCTTGTAATATTGGTTTGGTGGTAATGAACTCCTTTAGCTTTTTCTTGCCCGGGAAGCTCTTTATCTCTCCTCCATTCTAAATGATAGCTTTGCTGGGTTGAGTAATCATGGTTGTAGGTCCTTGCATTTCATCACTTTTAATATTTCATACCAATCTCTTCTGGCCTGCAAAGTTTCTGTTGAGAAATCAACTGACAGTCTTATGGGAGCTCCCTTGTGGGTAACTGATTGCTTTTCTCTAACTTTTTAAAGATTATTTTTGTGTCTTAAACCTTTGGCATTTTAATTATGATGTGTCTTGGTGGAGGCCTCTTTGGGTTCATTTTGTTTGGGATTTTCCATGCTTCCTGGGCTTGTATGCCTATTTCCTTTGGTAGATTAGGCAAGTTTCCCATCATTATTTCTTCAAATAGGTTTTCAATTTCTTGCTCTCTCCCTTCTCCTTCTGGTACCCCTATGATGCGAATGTTGGTACACTTGATGTTATCCTAGAGGCCTTTTAAACTATCCTCATTTTTCTGGATTCTCTTTTTTATTCTCTTCTGATTGGGTGTTTTCTGCTATCTTATTTTCCAAATCGCTAATTTGATCCTCTGATTCATCTAATCTGTTGATTCCCTCTAATGTATTCTATATTTTAGTTATTAAAGTCTTAATTTCTCACTGGTTCTTTTCTTATGTTTTGCTTTCTATATCCATTTTTTATGTTTCCTATCTTTTTGTCGAAGTGCTCACTGAGATCACTGAGCATCTTTGTAACTAATGTTTTGAACTCTGCATCTGGTAGATTGCTTGTTTCCATTTTGTTCTTTTTCTGGAGCTTTGTTTCTGTTCTTTCATTTGGGACATGTTTCTTTGTCTCCCCATGTTGACTGTCTCCCTGTGTATTAAGTAGGCCTGCTATGTCTCCCAGTATTAGTAGAGTGGCCTTATGTAGTAGGTGTCCTGTGGGTCCCAGTGTCACAGTCTCCCTGGTCACTTAAGCTGTGTGCTACAGCTGCATCTGTTGTATGGGTTGTGTGTGTGCTCCTGTTATACTTGAGACTTCATTGCTGTTTGCATGTCAATGGGAGGAATTGACCCTTGGGCTGACTAGTTGTAAGGACTGGCTGTGATGACAGTTGTCTGGGAGGTTTTAAAGATGAGTGTATCTGGTTCAGCTGGTGCAGGAAAATATTCATCAACAGCAGTTGGACCTGTAAATGTCTTTCTTGGTGTTCCCAGGCTAGCCAATTTTCCCAGCTGTGAAATCAAATCTCACCTGGATGTTTTCAAGAGAACCAGCTCACAGCACATATTCTCCTTGCATGTTGTCCTTATATGTTCTTTATGCTGTTCTCTGTATCACAAAAGTTTTAAATTTTTATGAAATTTAATTTATTTTTTCATGTGCTTGCCTTCATATCCAAGAAATTATTTGTTTATGGAATGTCATGAAGATTTAATTCTATGTTTTCTTCCATGAGGTTGATTATTTTAGATCTATTCCAAGTTTGTTGATTTTTTTATGATGAAATTATTTTGGATATTTTTTCTCTATCAAATGAATTAGTCATGTTCCCCCCCCCCATTTTTTCTATTACTGTGGTGTATTACATTGGATATTATTTGTATGTTGGAACCCTGGCATAAATCTCACTTGGTCACAGCATGCAATCCTTTTAGTATACTGATTGATTTTGTCTGCTTGTATGTTGAAGATTATATATATATATATATATATATATATATATATATATATATAGAGAGAGAGAGAGAGAGAGAGAGAGAGAGAGATGTTGAGATAGATAGATAGATAGATAGATGATAGAAATATAGATAGATATAGAGATAGATAGATGATAGATAGATGACAGAACAACGTGGTGAATGTTTAAATAAAAAAATATTACAGTAAAGGACACATTGCCCTTAATCCCCCTCAAAATACTCTCCCTCACCTGGAACACACTTATCTCGTCATTCTTGCCACTATGATGCAGTTCTGGAAGTCCTCTTTCTTGACTGTCTTTAGTTGTGCTGTGATGTCTGCCTTGGCATCCTGAATTGATTCAAAACATTTATTTTCATGGTCATTTTGAACTTGGGGAAGAGCCAGAAGTCACACAGTGAATAAGGTGGATGAGGACACACAGTAATGTTTTTATTGGACAGAAATTGCCATACCAGAAGCGATGTGTGACAAGGAGCCTTTCCATTGTGATCACAAAATATGGTGAATGCTGCTGTCATGTGCCATCCAACAGAAAGGCATGAATCTTCAATACGGGAAATGGTGCATTGAACCTTAGCAACAATGTATGACAAGTTTCAACTTGTTCGGTGTAGTCAGTTGGGTGTGAGCTATGGTTTAGAGAAGGTGTGTTTTCAATTGTGCTGTAACTCATCTTCCATCATGACAATGCTCCATATCACACATCACTTCAGTTATACAGCAATTTCTGTCAAATAAAAATATTATAGTGTGTCCTCATCCACTTTATTCACCAGATCTGGCACTGTGCAACTTCTGGCTCTTCCACAAAGTCAAAATGATTCAGGACATCAAGACAGTCATGAAAGCTCAACTAAAGACACTCACAAAAGAGGACTTCCAGAACTGCTTCAGAAAATGGCAAGAGTGATGGTCTAAGTGTGTTCCAAGTAAGGGGGAGTATTTTGAGGGGGATTAATAGAAATGCATCTTATACTGTAATAATTTTTATTATTTAAACATTCACTATATTGCCAAAAAATGTATACACATTTTAAAAAAGAAAGAAATTGAACTGAAATTGTAATACAATGAATGATGCTAGCACTCATTTGATTAATGCCATCTTTTGAGCGAATGTCATAGTACACATTGCTACCGTAATTCAATTCAACTTCAAAAAGTAATATATAAATAACATCTCTTAAAATGTGTATACATTTTTGGCACCCCATATATACATACAGAGGGAGCTAAAAATGTATACACATTTTAAGAAAAGAAAAACCTTTATTAAAATTGTAATACTCAGTATACTCTTATACCAATAACAAAAGATGAATACAAGTCACATTGGACTTCTGTAATTACAAGAGGTGCTCAAAGTGGTTATCATCAGTGTCCAGACACTTCTGATTACAGCAAACTACTGCTTGGGCAATGTTGACCATAGCGTCCACCTGTATACATTTTTTGGCACCCCCAGTGTATATACAAGGTCTGACAAATTAGGCCGCAAACTTGTTGCAATAATGTTGCTAATATTTTTTATATCACAGAGATTATTCATTATGAATTTGTACCAACTGTACAAACAGTTAACTACATTTACTATTTGGAAGTGTGAAAAGTGAAAAAGTTAGACGACCTGAATTTTTGCCAACGATTGATTGCTCTTGAATCATGACAATGCACCGGCTCACATGGCACTGTCTGTGAAGGAGTTTTTAGCCAGTAAACAAATAACTGTATTGGAACGCCCTCTCTACTCACCTGATCTGACCCCCAATGACTACTTTCTTTACCCAAAGATAAAGGAAATATTGAAAGGAAGACATGTTGATGACATTCAGGACATCAAGTGTAATAAGATGACAGCTCTGATGGCCATTCCAGAAAGAGTTCCAAAATTGATTTGAAGGGTGGATTAGGCACTGGCATTAGTGCATAGCTTCCTAAGGGGAGTACTTTGAAGGTGACTGTAGTGATATTCAGCAATGAAGTATGTAGCACTTTTTCTAGGATGAGTTCATGAACTTAATTGTTGGACCTTAATCATCCGTATAATTTTTGTGATTTCTTTGTCTGGTTTTGTATCAGGCTAAATCTGGCTTCAAATAATGAGTTAGAAGTATTCTCCCCTCCTGAATGGAGTAATAGCCTCTGGTCTTCTCAGCTTGCCTACCATAATGGAACCTATTCCCTAAAAGGGAGCTGGGGATTACACAATTGGAGCCCCATTATTCTCAACCTGCCATACCTGGGTTAAAGTCTACATCCTGTGCATTAAGGCTGGGTGGAGGAAGAGAGCCTCTGACTTCCCAGGAACTCTTGTGTGATATTTAGCCTCTGCAACACAGAAATCAGGATAAAAATAAATGCTCATGACCTTCCACTCCTGAGAAGATACTATGACCCTTGTCTAGGAGCTAGGTAGAGGGAGCACTGTCTTCTTGGCCACATCCCCTCAGAGTGGAGCTTCTGTCATTCTGAGTTGGCAGGGAAATAGATGGGAGTGAATGGGTCATGATTTTTAAGTGCCATAGACTTCACTTTTTCTAAGAATTAATAGATTTTCTTGAATAAATATTTCTCTATTTGCTCTATGTCCTTGGGAACTTTTCTGAAAACTAAGTACTTTTTTTTAAATATTTTTTTTAATTGGGGAATTGGGGGGATGGGAACAGTGCTGGAGAATTGGGGGAAGGGGAACAGACA
This sequence comes from Hipposideros armiger, assembly GCF_001890085.2. NCBI lineage: Eukaryota > Metazoa > Chordata > Mammalia > Chiroptera > Hipposideridae > Hipposideros > Hipposideros armiger. Next base: position 168,130 of record NW_017731604.1, on the reverse strand, counting down.
AGTTGCTGTCGTTTTGTTCTTCAGTCTAGTCGTGGAGGACGTTGCTCCACTGGCCCAAGTTGGCACCATCATTGCGCTCTTCCCGGGCGAGGCAGATCAGTCGCCGGCCTCTGGACAGCCGCTCACTGTGGCTGCTGGCCGCTCACGCTGGCTGCTGGCTACACACGGTAGCCCATGGCAACCCACTGCCACAGGGGCTGCAGCCTAAGCCGTCGCCGGCGACTCACAGCAGCCCAGCTTCTGGTTGAGCTGTTGTTCAGCATCTTAGCTGTATAGGGCAGTGTCACTGGCCCTCATATGTGGGATCCGAACCGGGGCCCTCTGGCGTCCCAAGCCAGTTGTTAACCATCGCACCACTTGGCCAGCTCCTAAGTACTTTTTTTAATTAAATGATTTTCACTACTTATGCTTGTTTATCTGGGGGTCCATGAATCTCTTCATGCAGCCACTCCAGAAGTCACCTGCTTGCATATTTTCCCTATGTTAATATTTGATTTTTTCTATGCCATTCTTTTTCAAAACTCTCATCCAGTGTCTTTATCTCTTCCTGGAAGAGTAACAATAGTTTCCTAACTTGTTTTCCTGCCTCCAGTCTATCATCTCTCTCAACCAGAGTTACCTTCCTTCTTTCAGATCTTACCAGGTCATGTCACTTAGGCATTTCAAATATTTTAATGGCTCCCTATTATCTACCAGATAGTTAAAACTTGATAATATGGCATTTCAGGCCTCTATCATTTGATCTCAAAACACTTTTTTGTCCATATGTACCTTCTGTTCTAGCCATAATTAAATATATCCAAAATATGCCCCCACTCTTAAATCTCTAAGCCTTTGATTATGCTATTGCTTCTGCCTAGAATGCCTTCCCCCCACCTCCTTCTCTGTCTATAAAATTTATTAACATTTTTAAGCCTATGTTCATGTCATCTCCATAGAGGAGCTGTTTAGGATTTATCTCCAGGTGAAATTAGCTTATCTTTTTGTTCTCTCAACGTGTTACTTATATTTTTTTGCTCTCTCTTGCTAAATATATTTATAGGTCTATCTTTGATAAATTGTGTGCTCCGAAAGGATGGGAACTGTATTTTGGTGTGTTCCTTATTTCTCATACAGTGCCTGAAACAAAGTAGGTATTTAATAAGTTTTAAATTAATGAAATAATAAAATGAAATATTTTTTTGAGCAAAGTGATTATTGATTCTGTTTCCAGGGTAATTTTTAAATTGTTTCTCTTCTTTTTCTGTTTTCTCAGATCTTCCAGGGGGATTTGGCAGCCTGAGATGCAGCTGGGGCTGCTCAAATCATAGTTGCTATGGCAACGCTGCTTTTAACAGAGGTTTTCTCTGGCATGAAAAAGGGTTGTGGATTTTTAGAGGACTGAGAACATGTGTGTGGGGTTTCTCTCTCTCTCTCTCTCTCTCTCTCTCTCTCTCTCTCTCTCTCTCTCTCTCTCTCTGTGTATTTATCTGTATGAATCATGAAAGTATGTACTTGGTGGTGGAAGAGGTGAAGTTGTTTTTCCATCCACTTAGCCATTCAAATAATCAAAGAATGATTTTCTAGGTAGTTATTTTATTTCTTTTTCCTATATATTTTCATTCCTTTTTAGTTGTTTTAAAAAACTATAAAACACTGTTCCTCCATTTTGTTAGTTGATACAGGTTGTATTAATACATTTATTGCTTTTTTTGTGGTAGCTGTTAGCAACAACATGCCAAAATTCTTTTGAAAAATCGATAATTATAGTGGGGCATGATGTTCCTCTGTAACTTCCAATTTGATACAAATGGAAGGCAATTCCACAATTCAGCACCTGTTTGCTCACAGCTGCATGGAGGGACATTAGCTAAGTGAATCTCTCCACTGTGTTCTTGGAGATAGCTGTTGGCAACACAGTCCCTAGTTTGGAAAAGATGAGATCTAGGGCTTCCCATTCCCATCTCATCATGAAATTGAATATTAGTGCACTTTGGAACTGCTGTTCCTCTTCTTTGCATGGTTCTTGAAGGCAGGTGGGTTGTAAAGTGCTACCCAGCCAACGGAATTGCCCAGTCTTGTCAGCACCCTGCTATTTTCTGACAGAATTAACAGCAATTACATATCTCTGTGAGAGGCAGCTACAGCTGACAAACAGAAAGCTGACATAATGGGAATAATCTAGAACTGCCATTAGCCAGACTCAGGCTCTAGCCTTGGTTCATCTCTGATATTTATTCACTATGTATCTTGGCCTCCATGGAATACTGTTACTTCATTGAAGTATAACATAATCAGAATTAGGGTATACATGAAGGAAATTGAAATGGAATGGAAATGAGGACAGGGGTCACTAGGGAATGTGTTTGAGAAATATTTGGGTGTGTGTTTATTGAGAACCTACTATATACCAGGTATAGTAGTTTATATAAATTATCCCATTTAATTCTCAAGTATTTGTGAGATAGGAAACATGTTCTTCATGTTTCATGTAAAGAAATTGATGCTCAAAGAGATGAAATACTTGACCTAAATATCACATAACAGATGAATAGCAGAGACAGGATTTGAATCTTAGGCTATCTGAAACCAAACCCCATATATTTTAAATTGCATCTTTTTTTCAATTAAAATTTATTGGGGTGACAATGGTTAGTAAAGTTACATAAATTTCAGGTGTACAATTCTGTAATACATCATCTATATATCACACTGTATGTTCACCACCCAGAGTCAGTTCTCTATCCATCACCATATATTTGACCCCTTTTACCCTCATATACCACCTCCTCCCCCCTTACCCTCTGGTAACCACTAACAAAGAAACAAAAATTTAAATTGCATCTTACTACTAAGGTTTTTTTCCAGCCCTGCCTAGTTTCTGTGGTCTTTGAGGGAACAAATCTGACCACCCGATTGATCTCCCAAAGACTTATTTATCAAAGCACCTTCATATAGTGGGGTTTTACCCAGGTGATTCTGAAGATAATGGAGCCCAAAACTGGTTGTCATAGTTCCCAGAGACCTCAGTTAAAGAATTCAACATTTCAACCAATGCTGAAGGCCTTAGAAGGGGACATAAAAGTCTCTTAATAGCCCCCCCTTTCAATACTTGTTTGGGGATGTGTTTGTAGAATTTACTTCCCCAATGCCTTGAGAAATGTCCTACCTTTGAACAGAATTGTCACATCACCAAGAGTTTCTGGAAAAATGTGCAAAGAGTCAGCCTAAAGTTTTTTCAATGGAGAAAATACAAGTTATGGAAGAGAAGCTGTGCAAGCCACTGCTGAACCTGCATTAGATCTTAGGCCTGGACAGCCTCACCTGTTAGAAGAGCATGGCTCTGATGCCAATCCATTATTCATTAGTACCTCCAAACCATTAAAATTGGGGGGAATTATTAGCTTACTGGGGTTCTTGTCTTCTCTTTTCCAATATCTTTGAATTTTGTCATTAAATTCTACAAAAACATTCAGACTATGAAAAAAATTATGTGGCTCTCTTTTTCTGGGATCATCCTGAAACCTCTTTTACTGGATGTTGATCCTATTAATCACACCAGTTGCCATCATTATATACTACTGTGATTTCAGCCCCCTCAACCACCTGCAATAGCTGATGAATTAAACCCTGCAGGTGCCTTATACAATGTTAATACTAAAGTTTTGTGGAACACTTCATTATCAACTTAAAAATACTTCACACCTCAAAGTTGCATGGTCTATCTACATCTATGATAGCTGCAGGTAAAGTTACAAAGAAGGTCAGATTCTTCCCCTCCCTAATTTTGACCCTGATAATCACCCTTTAAGCCAACAGCTGTCACACAGGAGTGAATGCTGATATTCAACTAAAGGCTTCAGCCATACCCATGTTCCACTGCTTGGGAGGGCAGGAGAAGCTGAGTTATCTGCCAGAGGGCCATCCTGAAGCTGACATAAGTTAATGGAAGCCTTTGAAAGATAAGTACTTTTTGCTTAGAAGCTTTAAGTTTTGTTCTCCCCACAGCTGCCTACCCCCCGGCCCCAGATAAAAATTCACGGTACCAAAACATTGTTCTTTACCCCAACCTCGACCATTTCTCCAGATTGGATGCTTTCCAGTAAAGATGTTTTTTACCTCATCTGGATTTCCCCCAGCAATGCATGACTTGGAAGCATGTGCACACTCATACAACTCACTTTAAATTAGATTACCATTAGTGTAATTATGGACAAGTTACTTAAACTCTCTGAACCTCAGCTCTCCATCAGTAAAATGGAAGTAGTTTACCTCATAGGATTGTGTTGATTACGACTTTGTGAGTTTTAAAGTCCAAGAACAATGTCAGGTCCCTAAAGTGTTCTTTTTCTCTTAGCCTCTTTTATTCTATCTTCCTTTATTTCTCAAAGGCAGAATTTTATAAACAATCCCAGTACTGCATGATCTGTTCAGACCTCTGTCTCTTTCCCCTAGAGGAAAGAGGCTGGGAGCTTCTTGCTGATAGGTGCCACCATCAGCAAGTGTCTGAGGATAATGTTAATGGTATAGAATTGAAGGCTCATGATCTCACTCATGAGTAGAACAGACCTACAGATCTAAATGTAAATCAGAGTCTTTTCAAAGTAAAGACTAAAGTCAAGTCTTTAGTCAATCAACAGGTGTGCATTGAGCATATACTGTTTACCTAGTTCAATTATAAGCAAGAGAAGAAAGTAAAGCCTCTGCTCTATTCCTTGGAGAAAATACAAAAAAAAAATGAGAACGTTGGAAAATAAACCAGTGTGTGGCCATGTGTAGTTTACATTGGCTCATAGGATAATAGTTGCTCATAGCAATGAAGAACATTTACAATGTACCTGACACTGTGCATCTAATTTACACATCATAGTAACCTTGGAGCCACAAGCACAGAACTAGTACCTAGAATAGAGAAGGAACTGTTTAAAGTTACACAGTGATGGAGAAAGTATTTGAACCCAGATCCATCTGGCTTTCAAGTTTGTGGTATTACCAATGCATCACACTACTCCCAAAGCATAGTATTGACTACATCTTGAGAAATCTATGAAAGAACTTTATGTCTTACACATCTCTTCAACTGCTGACTCCAGCAATTATGCTTTCTATTTTAAAAATTTGTATCTGTTGTATACAGTATTGTATGCTGAAAGCCTGTTGTGAATTGTAAATTTTCTAACTTAGTTCACTTCATACATTTCTTTCTTCATATAAATGACCTTAGGCTATACTTCATACCTCAGACCAATAAGATGGTATTTCTTTGAAAATAATTTTAGATTATCTTTATTCAGTCCATCCATTGTGCTCAACCTGAGCCATGTGACTTGCCATGCAAATGTTTCCGTGACAATGTTAGTCAAACTGACCTAGAAAACATTTATTGTTAGGTGGCTGTTTCTCTTGTACAGTTTCTCTCTAGTTCATGTCTTCTATTTTTCTTCCTCTTTGTTCCTCCTACTACATGATTCTGCTTGCAAAGATGTATGTAGTTGATGGTGGGGTTGTAGAAGACTGGAAGATCACAGGAGATGGGTTTAAGGTAAAATACTGGGGTAATGCTGACTTATATTCCCTCCTCCCTTTTATTCCTTATTTCCAGTCAGAACTATTTTCCTGTAAGCTGTCATTGCTCCTTTTGCCTCATATCACTCTCGTCTTAGTCAAACATCTCTGCTTTATGTAGTAAATTTTATTTTTGAAATTAAATGTAACACAGCACAACTTCCTGCTGAGTTTCTTGTGGCAGAGAGAGATGGCGAAGGGCAAGGAGGAAATGAAGGGGGCTGATAGACTCGGTGTGGAAATATGTCAGTTATCCATAATGTCTTTTTTAGTGATGCCAGAGTCAGACTGGGTGATATCTACTTTCTCTGTCTAGGCAGAAATTCAGGATTGTCTTGTATTTCAGTGAGAGTTAACAGGGAGCAGAAGAGATGCATCCTTGTTTTCAATTTAAGTATAAAGTATGTATAGCACCTAGTTTGGACAACAAATTATATATGTTTATAATGAGTTGGGAAGATGAGACAATGTACATATGAAATAATAAATTCATATGAGGCAGCATGAAATTAGATGCCAAAATTAATGCTGTTGACAGATTTTGTAAGGTGTGAAAGCTAGGGAGAGTGTACTTTGTACTTACTGGGGTGGTGACAATGGCTTCCTAGAGAAAAGGAGGATTTGGCTAGGCTCTAAAGGAAAAAGAAAACTGGAAAGGCAAGATAAGGTTTGACATTCAAGAGGGGAAGGAGAAGACATAGTTAAAGGCTATGCAATGTGATAGTTAAAGTATACAAGTAGGCTACAGACTGAAAAGGCAATACTGGAACTATCCCATCTAGCCTTTGGTAGTGGGGGTAGTCATCATTATTATCACCAATAATGACCTCAATTGACTGAATATTTTCTATGTACAAGAAATGATGCTAGATGCTTTACATAGGTTATTTGCATTTTTAACTTCACCAAGGTGATGGACCTGACTTCTGTCCATTTCACAGATGAGGAAAATGAGGATCAAAGAGATAAAGAGATTTGTTCAAAGTCATGTAGCCTAACAGAAAGTCAGTGCTGGAACTTGTCACTCTATTCCATCTGACTTTAGCCTCTCCAGGTGGCAAGTTGTCCCAGTGTTAACCTTCCACTGAATTTTCACTTTCTATACCTGAAAACAGGGTGCAGGTACTTGTATTTTGGCTCAAAGACCCTTAAGGAGTCCCTAAAGGGCCTGATATGCTGTTCTGAAGAAGAAGTTTCTGCCTCTCGACTCTACTTTCTCCCAGATAGATAGTGCAAGAACATGTGGACACATCAATATGTGGACACAAATAATACATCTGAACCACTGTTCCTTTTGCACACAATAGCCCAAGGGGTCTCCAGGGATACGTTGCTATCTTCACCCACTCAGTACTTGTTAATAAATGCTGGGGCCAGGGCCCTTTTGCAGTTAATTGGCTGAGTCATTCTTCACTTGGAGTCTGTCTCTGTGTGGCTTGCTTGTTTCAGTACATGACAGAAAAAAAAATAGATATTTTTCTGAACTAGCACAGTGAACACAGCTGAGGCCTAGTGAATCTGGAAAACACATGTATTGCAATAACACTTGAATTACTGCTGTGCTTAATGACTTATAGATTTAATCTTCAAAATGCAGCTCCTCTTTGATTTTACTCTACTAGTATTGCCCTCTTGCTCCTGGTTCCCATCGTGCTGACCCCCTGCTAAGGGTCGCTGGTCCCCTATTCTCTTTCCTTCCTTCCTTCCTCCCTTACATTAATTGTGATTCCTATCTACCTCTTCAAACTCACTTAGCTCCACTAGTCTCTTCACAGTCTTGCAACACACAAAATTATTTCCTTTTCAGTGTTCAGACATACACTGTTCCTTATGCTTAAGTTGACTATATAATTTGTTGTCCAAACTAGGTGCCATAATAAGTATGCTGGGTCAAAAGGTGTAAACAGAGACAGTCTTGAAAAAAAAAAGGAAATATGATAATTCTATGCCTCAACCTCTTTTATAACCACATCATTGGATGGCTTAGTCCTTCTCCTCCTTCAGGCTTAGGTGCTATTTCCTCAAAGAGGCTTTCCATGCCTGCTTTCATAGGCTCCATACTTCCCACCCACTCCCCATTACTCTATATGACTGTGTTCTGTTTATCTACTTCTTATAATTTATGAAATCTTATAATTACATATTTATTTGTTTAATTATTTAATGTATTTTCCTTCTGTAAACCATAAACTCCAAGAGTGCAGGGGATTTATCTCCTTTAACTATCAATGTACATCTAGTGTGTAGTATAATGGCTGGCACATATCAATAATAAGAATTAACAGATAGAGATAGCACAGAAATGGCATCATGAGGAATGCTTCTTGAAATCTCCTCTGGAAGTTACAACAAATTGAACAGCTATAATTCAACAAAGGACTTCCTGCACATCACACAAGTACGCCTGAGAGACTCGCACTGGGAATCAACTGAATGTGGGCAAATCAGGCTAGTGTGGGAGGAGGGAAGGGAGAAGTGCAAAGATGCGGGCAGCAGCCTGCCCCGGGACACAGACCGGAGCTGCAGCCTTAGGAGAAGGAAAAAGTCAGGCTCCAGACACACCCCTTATGACCTACAGTTCTGCCTGAGGGATAAGCATACAAGGTGGCTAAATCCAGTGTTCAAGGCAGAGACCTCAGGTAAGAACAGAGGTTAGAGCCCACAGGACCAGACAGAAAGCAGAAAAAAAGACAAGGAGCCTGGCTGCCTCCCTCCCACCCTCACAGAACTCGCCCCACCCCTGCCCTCCTCAGAGTTACAACTGAGCTTCAGAAGAAACAGGTAGCAATTTCAGATGAAAGAACAAAATATAGGGCCAGCCAAGTGGCACATTGGTTAAGAGCTGGTTTGGGACGCCAGCTCTGAGCAGCAGGGCCTTGGCTCGGATCCCACATGAGTGCCAGTGACATTGTGCCCTCTACAGCTAAGATGGTGAACAACAGCTCAACCTAGAGCTGGGTTGTTGTGAGTCACCAGTGACAGCATAGGCTGCAGTGAAGCTGCAGTGGGCTGCCATAAGCTATGGTGAGCGGCCGGCAGCTGGCGTGAGCTGCCAAGAGCCACCATGAGCCACCATGAGTGGCTGTCCAGAGGCCAGCAACTGACCTGCTTCACCCGAGAAGAGCACAATGAATAATACCAACATGCGCCAGTGAAGCAGTGTCCTCCACAACTAGACTGAAGAACAAAAAGACAGCAACTTGTCTGTTCCCCTTCCCTGATTCCCCAATGCTGTTCCCCTCCTCCATTTCCCCAATAAAATCTTAAAAAAAAAAGAACAAAATATCTACAACCCTCAGAAATGCACCAACAGTCTGGTCCACTCAGGTGACTGGGAAGGAGCTGGGGGCGGTGGCTGGGGATGAGACAGCTCTGGCTTGGTTGGATTCACAGGCTCCAGTTGCCTTTCTACATCCAACCCCGCTCCCACCTTTCTGGGTGGATTTCTATGAGTAATCAGAGCAGCACAGATATAAGCTCACCATTCAGCTGAAGGAGAAACTGGGATTTCAGAAGCTCTGGCCATGGTGTTCTCAGAGGGTTTTCATGGGCTAGGATAGAGACTGCACTGACTCTGTAGAAACAACTGACCACACCCCATAGCACACTGGAAGGCTGCCCCACCCACCTAGAGCTGCATTGCCAGGAGCACTCTGGGCACCTGGTGGCGAACCCCACCTCTACAAGATGCATGGAGTAGTTTTTTACAGCAGAAGACAACCTGCAATGGCCAGGGGAGACTGCTAGAGGGTGCTAAGACAAGACTTGCTCAGCAACATAGACAGGTGGTGGCTGGACTTAGCATTTTTTTTTCTTTCTTTGTCTTCCTTTTTTTATTCTTTTTTTCTCTTTTTTGTTCTGTTTTTTTCTTTTTCTCCCCTCTTTTTTCTTTTATTCTCTTTCTATCTGTCTTTTTTAAGATTTTATTGGGGAATTGGGGGAGGGAACAGCACTGGGGAATTGGGGGAAGGGGAACAGACAAGTTGCTGTCATTTTGATCTTCAGTCTAGTTGTGGAGGACGTCGCTTCACTGGCCTATGTTGGTATTATCATTGTGCTCTTCCCGGGTGAGGCAGATTGGTCACCGGCCTCTGGATGGCCACTCACAGCGACTCTTGGCAGCTCGCACTGGCTGCCGGCTGCTCACGCTGGCTGCCAGCCACACACAGTAGCTTATGGCAGCCCACTACAGCAGGGGCTGCAGCCTATGCCGTCGCCGGCGACTCATGGCAGCCCAGCTCCAGGTCGAGCTGTTGTTCAGCATCTTAGCTGTAGAGGGCAGTGTCACTGGCCCTCATGTGGGATCCAAACTGGGGCCCTGCTGCTCAGAGCTGGCTTCCCAAGCCAGCTCTTAACCAACACGCCACTCGGCCGGCCCTGTTTGTTTGTTTTTTTGCTTTTTTCTACTTTTTTTCTGTTTTTCTTTTGTTTGTTTAGTATTTTTTTCAGGTTTTTTAGTTTTTATCTGTTGTTTTTTTGTTCACTTTTTGTTTTGCTTTTGCTGTTTTATTTTGATTTTGGGTTTTTTTGGTATTTTTGTTTGTTTTGATTGTTGTATGTGAGTTTTGAGTGTGTGTGTATTCATTTTGTGTTGTAGTTGGGTTGTTTTGTTTTGTTTTGTGGAGTCGTTGAGGGCCCAGCACTGTTCCAGAAGCCAAGACTACATGGAATTTGTAGAAAGCAGTGACCCCACCTTGTAGCCCCATGTAACCCCACCTTGCCCACCTACAACTCTGTTGCCAGGGTCACTCTGGGCACCTGGGTGACCAACTTTACCCCTACAAACTGTGGAGGAGGGTTTTTAGAGCAGGAAACAATTTGTAACAGCCTGGGGAGGTTTGGGTGGTGAAAAGTGACCCCAAAACTTCACTGCAACCACTTGGGAGCGGCTATTGAGAATTTGTGAGCCTGTGGTAGAGGCTGGTGGGAGTGTCCTAGGGGCACAATACAAAGTGGTCACAGGCCAGATATAGTCATAAGATCGAAAATTGCATTAACATTGTCAAAATCACCAGTCATGTCTCATGACTCACTTGAACTCCACCCCACCCAGCTAGTGCCACATCATTGCAGGCACTCTCAACATCAGGTCAACCAGCCAGGCACGTGCCACTAGGGAGACTCATTCAACAGTTGGGCCTAATGGGCAATGGACAGGTAGCAACAGGCAAAGGGGGCTCTGGGCTTTTTGCTAAGCTGCCTCAGGCCCAATATTGGTGGCAGCCAGCCTCAGTTCACAGAGAGGCTGCCCCCACATGCCTCCAGGTCCAGCACAGAGAGCAGCCAACCACATACAGCTTTGAGGCACCTAGCAGATAGCCATGGGATGGTAACAGGAAGGGCTGAAATGGCCTTCAACAGGAGCCTTGGCCAAGAGACACCAGAAAAAATACACTCAGAGGCCAGCTTCAGTCCAAACCAGAGCACTACCTGGTTTGACCTACAAGTAGCACACCCAAAGGGAATTCTCAACAGGCATAAGAGCCCACAGGGGCAAAACCACTGCTGAGGGGGTCAACCCTCACTCAGCAGCTCATACACTATGGGCATTGTCAATCCTCATAGCTAGTCAGCCTGGGAGTCAATCCCACCCACTAACACCCAAAAGCAATCAAGGCTCAACTACAACAGAACACTCACAACACAAGGAACACCTCTGGAACATACATATAGCAGGGTACAGAGACTGAGCAATTCAACTACAAAGCACACACACTACATAAGGTCATCCAGCAAAGACTGAGAGACTTAGGTGATCTACCTAACACATAGAAGCAAACACATAGCAATAGCCAGAATGAAGAAGCAAAGAAACATTTCCCAAATTAAAGAACAGAAGCAACTTCCAGGAATGGAACTAAATGAAATAGAGGCAGTCAACGTACCAGATATAGAGTTTAATAAACTGATGCTAAGAATGATGAAGGAACTTTGTGAGAATTTCAACAAAGAGATACCAAGCATAAAGAAGATACAGAAACCGTAAAAAATAACCAGTCAGAAATAAAGAATACAATAACTAAAGTGAAGAATACACTAGAAGGAATCACCAACAGATTAGATGAGGCAGAGAATCGAATCAGTGATTTAGAAGACAAATTAGTAGAATTCACCAAATCTGAACAACAATAATAATAAAAAAAACAATGAAAATAATGTCAGAGACCTGAGGGACAATATCAAGCACAATAATACTTGCATCATAGGAATACCAGAAGAGATGAAGCAAGGGATTGAGAATATATTTGAAGAAATAATGACCAAAAACTTCCCTAACCTGATGAAATAAAATGACATACAAGCCCAGAAAGTGCAGAGATCCAAACAAGATGAACCCAAACAGGTCCATACCAAGACACATCATAGTTAAATTGCCAAATATTAAAGACAAAGAGAGAACCCGAAAAGCAGCTAGAGAAAGACAGTGACTTATTTACAAGGGAGTTCCCATAAGACTATAAGCTGACTTTTCTACAGAAACTTTGCAGGCCAGAGGGAGTAGTAGGAAATAGTCAAAGTGATGAAAAACAAAGGCCTACAACCAAGATTGCTCTACCCAGCAAGACTATCATTCAAAATTGAAGGAGAGATAAAGAGCTTCCCAGAAAAAAATCAACTATAGGAATTAATTACCACAAAGCCAGTATTGCAGGAAATGGTAAAAGTGCTTCTTTGAGCAGAAAACAAGTGAAAACAAACTAACCAACAAAGACCAGAAATACAAATAATAAAATGGCAATAACTATGTACCTATCAATAATAACTTTAAATGTAAATGGATTAAATACTCCAATCAAAAGACATAGGATAGCTCAGTATATAAGAAAACAAGACCCACTTGTTTTCAAGAGACCCACCTCAGATCAAAAGACACATACAGACGGAAAGTAAAGAGATGGAGTAAGATATTTCACACAAATGGAAATGAGAAAAACCCTGGAGTCACAACGCCTATATTGGACAAAATAGACTTTAAAACAAAGACTATAATAAAAGACAAAGAAGGGCACTGCATAATAATAAAAGGATTAATGCAACAAGAAGGTATAACCCTAGTAAACATCTATGCACCCAACATAGGAGCACCTAAATACGTAAAACAGATATTGACTTACATTAAGACAGTTGCACTATCATGGTAGGGGAATTCAACACTGCACTGACACCAATGGACAGATCCTCCATACAAAAAATCATGTGGAAACAATGCCTTTAAATGACACATTAGACCAGTTGGATTTAATCAATATTTTTAGAGCATTTTACCCCAAAGCAACAGAACATACATTCTTCTCAAATACACATGGAACATTTTCCAAGATAGACCACATTCTGGGCCACAAAACAAGTCTCAATAAAGTTAAGAAGACTGAAATCATATGAAGCATCTTCTTGACCACAGTGCTATGAAAATGGAAATCAATTACAAGAAAAATAACTGAAAAATATACACATACATGGAAACTGAATAACATACTACTAAACAATGAATAGGTCAACAATGAGAACAAGGAAAAAATCAAAAGATACCTTGAGCCAAATGAAAATGAAAGCACAATGACCCAAAATCTATGGGACACAGCAAAAGCAGTCCTAAGAGGGAAATTCATAGCAATGCAGGCCTACCTAAAGACATAAGAAAAATCTCAAGACAACAGCCTATCTTTATACCTAAGGGAGCCAGACAAAGAACAGCAAAATAAGCCTAAAATGAGATTAAGAATAATAAAGGTCAGAGCAGAAATAAACGAAATAGAGACAAAAATAAAATCAAAAGATCAATGAAACTAAGAGCTGGTTCTTTGAAAAGATAAACAAAATTGACAAACCTTTAGCCAGACTCATCAAGAAGAAGAGAGAGGGGACCCAAATTAATAAACTCAGAAACAAAAGAGGAAGAGTAACAACAGACAACAAAGAAATACCAAAAAAAATAAGAAAATACTATGAGCAACTATATTCCAAGAAATTAGACAACCTGTAAGAAATGGATAAATTTATGGAAGCATACAGTCTTCCAAGGCTGAATGAAGAAGAAACAGATAATCTGAACAGACTGATTACTACCAATGAAATTGAGTCAGTAATCAGCATGCTCCCAACTAACAAAAGCCCAGGACCAAATGGCTTCACAGGTGAATTTTACAAAACATTCAAAAAAGAATTAATACCTATTCTCCTCAAACTATTCCAAAAAATACAGAAGGAGGGGAGGTTCCCAAGCTCATTTTATGAGGCCACTATCACCCTGATCCCAAAGTCAGAGAAAGACATTACAAAAAAAGAAAACTATAGGCCAATATCCCTAATAAACATAGATGCAAATATCCTCAACAAAATATTAGCAAACCAAATTCAGCAATATATTAAAAAGATCATACACCATTATCAAGTGGGATTCATTCCTGGTATGCAATGTTGGTTAAACATCCACATATCAATTAATGTGATACACCACATTAACAAAATGAAAAATAAAAATCATATGGTCATATCAACAGATGCAGAAAAAGCATTTGACAAAATCCAGCATCCATTTGTGATAAAAACTCTCAGCAAATTGGGAATAAAGGGATCATATCTAAACATAATAAAGGTCATGTATGATAAACCCACAGCTAATATCATACTCAATGGGGAAAAGCTAAAAGCATTCCCCTTAAGATCATGAACAAGGCAAGTTTGCTCACTTTCACCACTTTTATTCAACATACTCGGTATGACAATTAAGTTAGCGAACTTGTTGCAACGATGTTGCTAACCTTTTTTGATATCAGACAGATTATTCGTTATGAGTTTGTACCAACTGGAAAAACAGTTAGCCAAGTTTACTATTTGGAAGTGCATAGAAAGGGAGATGTTTTGATGACATTCAGGACATCAAGCATAATACAACAACAGCTCTGATGACCATTCCAGGAGAAGTTCCAAAATTGCTTTGAAGAATGGACTGGGCGCTGGCATTGGTGCATAACTTCCCAAAGGGAGTACTTCAAAGGTGACTGTAGTCATATTCAGCAATGAGGTATGTAGCACTTTTTCTAGGATGCATTTGTGAATGTACTTGTTAGACCTTGTAGTTCTGGAAGTTCTAGCCACAGCAATCAGACAAGAAAAGGAAATAAAAGGCATCCAAATTGGAAAAAAATAAGTAAAATTGTCATTCTATGCAAATGGCATGATACTATATAGAGAGAATCCCAAAGACTCCACCAAAAAACTATTAGAACTGATAAATAAATTTAGTAAAGTAGCAGGATAAAAAATTAATATCCAAAAATCAGTCACATTTGTATACACCAATAACAAACTATCAGAAGAAGTAATTAAGAAAACAATCTCATTTACAATTGCTTCAAAAGCAATAAAACATTTAGGAATAAATTTAATCAAGGAAGTAAAAGAACTGTACTCAGAAAATTGTAAGACATTGAAGTGAGAAATTAAAGAAGATACAAATAAATGGAAACATATACCATGTTCATGGATAAGAAGAATTAATATAGTTAAAATGCCCATACTACATAAGGCAATATATAGATTTAAAGCAATCCCTATCAAATTACCAATGACATTTTTCACATAGCTAGAAAATATAATCCTGAAATTTACATGGAACCATAAAGGACCCAGAATAGCCACAGCAATCTTGAGAAATAAGAACAGAATGGGAGATATCACACTACCCAACATCAAATGATACTACAAGGCTAAAGTAATCAAAACACCATGGCAATGGCATAAAAACAGAAACATAGATCAATGGAACAAAATAGAGATCCCAGCAATAAATCCATGCCTATATGGTCATTTAATCTATGATAATGAAAGCAAGAATTTACATTGGGGTAAAGACAGTCTATTTAATAAATGGTCCTGGGAAAATTGGACAGACACATGCAAAAAAAATGAATTTGGATCACCGTCTTATGCCATATACAAGAACAAATTCAAAATGGATGAAAGACTGAAATGTAAGACCTGAAACAATAAAACTCCTAGAAGAAAATATGGGAAGTAAATTTGCAGATATTACCCTTAATGATATTTTTACTGATATATCCCCTTGGACGAGGGAAGCAAAAGAAAAAATATACATGTGAGACTACATCAAACTAAAAAAGTTGTTTCACAGCAAAGGAAACCATCAACAAATAAAAAAGGCATCCTACTAAATGGGAGAATATGTTTGCCAAGAATACATCTGATAAGGGTTAATATCCAAAATATATATAAAAAAAAACTCATACAACTCAACACCAAAAAAACCCCCAAACAACCCTATTAAAAATGGGCAGAGCACATGAAAAGACGTTTCTCTAAAGAGGACATACAGATGGCCAACAGACATATGAAAAAACGCTCAACATCAGTGATCATTAGAGAAAAGTAAATAAAAACCACAATGACCTCATCAAGGTAAGAATGGCTGTCATCAATAAATCAACAAACAACAAATGCTGACAAGGATGTGGAGAAAAGAGAACTCTTGTGTACTGTTGGTGGGATTGCAGATTGGTGCAGCCACTATGAAAAACTCTATGGAGTTACCTCAAAAAATTGAAAACAGAACTAACTTATGACCCAGCAATTCCACTCCTGGGTATCCATCCAAAGAAATCCAAAACACTAGTTCAAAAATAATATATGCATTCCTATGTTTATTACAGCACTATTAACAATAGCCAAGATATGGAAACAAATGAAATGCCCATCGATATATGATTGGATAAAGAAACTGTAGTACCTTTATACAATGGAGTATTACTCAGCTATAAAGAAGGAAATATTACCATTTGCAATAACATGGATGGATCTAGAGAATATTATACTAAGTGAAATAAGCCAGACTGAGAAAGACAAATACCATATGATCTCACTTATAGGCAGAACTTAAAGAATAAACAAAGAAACAAACAAAACAGAAATTGACTCAGAGATATAAGGGAAAAAAACTGATGGTTGCTTGATGGGAGGGAGTGAGGATGGGGGAGAATGTAAAGAGATTAGAAAGTGCAAATTGGTAGTCAAAATATAGCCACAGGGATATGAAATACAGTCTGGGGAATATAATCAATAATGTTGTAAAGATTTTGTATGGGGTCAGATGGGCACTTGTCTTATTAGGGAGATCACTTCATGGATGGTGTAGATGCCTGACCACTGTGCTGTACACCTGATGATGAAGCTGAATAATATTGAATGTCAACTATGAATATATATATATATATATATAATTCGATGTGGCGTACTGCATTGGGAATAGAGTTCATTGAATTGTAACAGCTATACATGATATCAGAGGGGTAGTAGATAGAGGGAGGGGGATTACCACTTTGTGAGGGTTATAATTATCTAACTATTACATTGTTTTGTACACCTGAAACTAATTAAAAGGAAGCCTTAACATTCACTGAGCACTTATTACATACTTGGCACTGTTCTAAGAACTTTAGGGTAATATAACCCATATTTAATATATGACAAAATCAAGTCACAGAGAGGTTGAACAACTCGCTTCAGGTCACCGCAATAGTAAAAGTAAAATATAAGATTGAAGTTCAGATAATCTAACTTAATAGTCCACACTCTTAATCACCACACTCTAAATATTTTGTTAGTGAGTATATGGGTAGATGAGTGTATAAACGGTTAGATGGATGGATTAATTCAATATTTATGTTTACTGAATATTTATCATGTGTTAAACAATGTCAATTACTGATATACCAAGGTGAACAGGATTTAATTACTGACCCAGCAGCTCTGTAAGATCCCTGGGATTTCTTGGAGTTGGGTAGGTCAGATGTTTTTGGACCTGGCTGAAATGAGAAAGATACAAGCAACAGCTGGCTAGCAAGAATATGGCAGAGTGAAAGAACATGGGATTTGCAATCAGACAGCCTGGCTCTATTATTGACCAACTGTGTGATTTGTAGCAAGTGGAAATAATAAAACCTACCTCATAGAGTCCCTGTGAAGATTAAATGAGTGAAAGTGTACAAAAGGTAAGGCACAGTGTGGGTAGCCAATATTTGATTGTTCCCTTTATTCTCATATATACAAATTGGGTAAAGCTTGACTTCCTGGCCTTATTTTCTAGAACAAAGAGGCCACAATTGAATAACTGACAAATTTTAGACCTTAACCTCTAGAGCTATAGCAAACTCATCTGTAAAAAGGAACCCAATGTGTTATAAACTTTTATAACAGTGGCCTTGGATATGAAGGTATCTTTGAGTTTATATAGGGCTGCTAACCAACATTGAAGGTATATTTGACACATGAAAATACTGAAATCAGAAAGATAAAGTAACTTGACTCTGTCATAATTAAAACTCAGGAATTCTGACTCTAAGCCCCATGTGTTTTCATCAATTCAACAGCTACTGTATGGCTTTTTTGAGGCTTTCACTCTCTGAATTCTACCCTATTCTACCATATTTTTCTCACCAGGGAATTGGGGCTAACAGCCCCTACTCTGACTATTTCATAGAGTTTTGAAGCTCAAAATTAAAATGGGAAAATTAATTTAAAGGTGTTTTGTAAAGTAATATCCAAAATGTCTGTTCTTTTTATAAAGATTTCACTGTATCAGGTAAAGTAGGCATGGGAAAACTGAAACAAAAAAGGAGAGCTGACTTGGTCCAATTCACATAGCTGGATAGTGACTGAGCTAAAACCAGGACTCCTGGCTGTCTATATACTCCTAAACCACTATGCTGCCATCCGTTCTATCTCCAACATATGTGCTGAATCCAGTGAATTCTTTCTGCCTCTAGTGTATCATTCTTATGCATGTCACTATCATATTTCACCTGGGTTACAGTAGTAGCCTCAAAACTGGTCTTTGTGCTTCCACTCTTGCCCCTTACAATCCATTATCCATATTTAAACTTGTTGTACTCTGCTAAAATGTAACTTAAATTATGTCATCCCCTGGAATAAAAGCCTCCAATGACTTCCCATTTAACTTTGAATCAAATTCATCTAGACCCTGCTAATTTTGCCATATTCCTTTCAACATCTTCCTTTCTTTCTTATTCCATCCAGCCACACTTTTTTGCTGCTCAACAAATATATTGTTTATTCTTTTTTTTTTAAGATTTTATTGGGGAATCGGGAAAGGGGAACAGACAAGTTGCTGTCCTTTTGTTCTTCAGTCTAGTTGTGGAGGACGTCGCTTCACTGGCCCATGTTGGTATTATCATTGCGCTCTTCCCGGGCGAGGCAGATCAGTCGCCAGCTTCTGGACGGCCGCCACTGTGGCTGCTGGCCGCTCACGCTGGCTGCTGGCTACACACGGTAGCCCATGGCAACCCACTGCAGCAGAGGTTGCAGCCTACGCCATTGCCGGCAACTCATGGCAGCCCAGCTCCAGGTTGATCTGTTGTTCAGCATCTTAGCTGTGGAGGGCAGTGTCACTGGCCCTCATATGTGGGATCTGAACCAGGGCCCTCTGGCGTCCCAAGCCAGCTCTTAACCAATGTGCCACTTGGCCAGCCCTTCAAGTTTATTCTTGCCTTAAGGTATTCACACTTCCTATGTTTTGGCCTAAATTGTTCTTCTGCCATATTTACTCATTATCATCTTTTTCGCATCATTCATATTTGATCTCTGATGATACCTTCTCAGATAGAACTTCCTAGACCGCCAATCCTATCTAAAATTACACATTATCCTCTATTCCCTTACTCTCTTTATCTTCTTCGTAGCAATTATCATTATCTAAAATTTTATTATTTATTATTTTCCTTTTATTGTCTGTCAACCCCCATTAGACAATAAACTCCATGCAAGCATGAAATTTACCTGTCTGCATCCTCATATTCCAGCAATATGGTGAAGAATAAATGTTCAATTAATATTTGTTGAATAAATTATGATCTCCATAATTATAGTATTCATGCTATTATGACATGGTGCTGAGTGCCAACAGAAAACTTACCATGTTACTGGGTAGCAAACTAAATGTGTCTCAGGATGATTTCCTAGATAATGACTTCATCACTTAGAATCATTGGTGTCTGCTTGGCAGTTTGGGAACAGGAAGCTCCAATCAGACTGTCACTTTTCTGTATCTTGCATAGAGGATAATTCTTTTTTTAAAAAAGATTTTATTGGGGAATTGGGGAAGGGGAACAGCACTGGGGAATCAGGGAAGGGGAACAGACAAGTTGCTGTTCTTTTGTTCTTCAGTCTAGTTGTGGAGGACGTCGCTTCACTGGCCCATGTTGGTATTATCATTGCGCTCTTCCCGGGCGAGGCAGATCGGTCGCCAGCTTCTGGACGGCCGCTCACGGTGGCTCTTGACAGCTCATACCAGCTGTCAGCCACTCCCACTGGCTGCCAGCCACACACGGTAGCTTATGACAACCCACTGCAGCAGGGGCTGCAGCCTATGCCATTGCTGGCGATAGAGGATAATTCTTGATTTCCATGGAGACTAGCATAACAAAACAACCCCAAAGGTGTATCAAATGGGGCCAGTCACATTGAGCTCTGTGATTTCAAGTACCCTTCTTATATTGGAGACTGGGGAACAAGAACCATGTAGACAGTAGCTGGTGGGAGGTATAAAAGAAAGGGAAAAGTTGGTGGAATGGGAAGAAAATGAAACTTGGGATGAGGCAGATAGAATTTTAAATTCAGGCTCAACCACATATAGCTAGATGACTGTGCACAAGTGACTTAAATTCTCATGGCCTCTCCATTTTCCTCATCTGTAAAATGTAGGCCTACCTACTTAAAATGGTTCTTCAAAGGAGTTACTCAATTGTATATATGTGTAAGTCACCATTATAGAATCTGATACATGGTAGGCATTCAGGAGATGATAATTATATTTCTGTCCCCTATCTGGATTTAAAAATAATGAGGCTGAGCTACAGTGGGGGAGATTGCTTAGAAAAGCTTCCTTTGGTTACTCTTTGTTTCTCAATTCACTCATTTAACAAATATTTATTTAATGCCTTGTTCTTTGCATAGTGCCAAGAGAAGAAAACAAAGATTTCAACAGTGCATACGAGGTCTCTGCTCTTATGGGATTCTTATTCTTGTGGTATTTTACAAACAATAAATAAGAAAGCAAGAACACCATATGAGTTTAGCTAGTGCTCTGAGGAAAACGGAGAGGGAGTTCTTAGAGGGAAGTACTATAGGTTTATATTTGCATTAAAAATATCCTTAGGATTTTCTGGTCAAGATGCTGGAGTAGATAAATGCTGTGCTCACCTCCTCTCAGGACCACATCAATTGCAATTAAACTACAGAACAACCATCATCGAGAATCGTCTGGAGACTAGCTGAACTGAAGCCCTACAACTACATAGAGAAGAAGCCACTTTGAGGCTGGTAGAAGGGGCAGAGACATGGAACAAGCTGGTCCCACACCCTGTGTGACCATGAAAAATTGGGAGAAATATCTTGGCTTCAGAGGACCCCTTGAAGGAGTGAAAGGTCCCAGCCCCACACCAGGGTCCCCAGCCCAGTGTTCCATTGTGAGGGAGAGAAGTCCCCATAACTTCTGACTGTAAAAACCAACAGAAGTTGTGGCTGAATGAGTGGGAGGGTGGCCACAGTCCTAGGCACTGCTCTTAAAGAGCCCACACATAGACTTACTCACTGATGGACTCACCCACTCTGAGCTCCAGTACTGGGGCAGCACCTCAAAAGGCACCAAGGATATAAGAGAAAGAACTAAATTGTCTTACTTCAGGATGAGAGTTGTGGGGCAGCTTTCTCCCAGAGGGAGGAGCTTGTGGAAGACATTGCTTCTTTATTGAGCCCCCCCCTCCCTGCATGCAGATGCAGGCAGACACCATATCTGAGTTTCCATCAAACTGGCTATCACCTTTCATCTTCCTCGCCCTAGGGATTCCCTAAGAACCCACCCCACCCAACTTTTGGGCACACCCAAGCCACTTCCAGTGGATTTTCCATACAAACAATCTGTCTTAGCTCATTCTTTGGACTTTCATAAAATCTCTCAAAGCTTCACAATACCCAAACAAGCAGTGTCTGGCTTCAGCATGTCCCATAATTCTGGCTGAGCAGCTCGAAGCCTGGAACTAGAGACAGCTGGCCTCAGTTCACAGATTGGCCTCTTACAGCACCTCCAAGTCCTGTGTGGGTGACAGCCATCTGTGGATTGCTTTGTGGCTCCTACCAGGTGAGGGTGCAGGCTGCAACTAAACTTGGCCTGTGGTGAGGCCCTATGCAGAAGGCCCTGGGGCTGGCATAGCTAGTAGCTAGCTTTGGACCAAGCCGGAGCATCACCCATCTGCCTCCAAGACTGACCCACCCAAAGAGCAGACTGGGCAGGCACCAGAGCCCCACTTAAATGAACCCTACTCTATAAGGTCAGCCTTGTACCACAGCTCCTCCACTGAAGTCACAGCTAGTTCTCATGACCAACCAGCCTGAGGGTCAATCCCTTCCATTGACATGCAAACCGCAACCAATGCTCAACTACAACAGAAGAGCACAAACAACACATGCAAGGGACACACCTGAAGCACCCAGCTCTGGTGACCAGAGAGACTTCCCTACAAGGTCCCAGAGGACACTTACTACCTAAGGGAAACTACTAAGACCGGGAGGCATAGCAGCCCTACTTAGAAACAAATACAGAAAGGCAGCAAAAATGAGGAGACAAGGAAATATATCCCAAACGAAAGAACAGAATAAAGCTCCAGAATAAAAACTACACAAAGTGGAGGCAAGCAATCTACTAGATACAGAGTTCAAAACGTTGGTTATTATGATGTTCAATGATCACAGGAAGAACTTCAACAAAGAGATAGGAAACATAAAAAAAGAACTAAGCAACGTTCTCCACAACTAGACTGAAGAACAAAATGAAAGCAACTTGTCTGTTCCCCTTCCCCAATTCCCCAGCGCTGTTCCCATACCCCCAATTCCCCAATAAAATTCTTTAAAAACAAACAAACAAACAAAAAAGAACCAGTCAGAAATAAAGAATGCAACAACTGAAATAAAGAATAAATAGAGGGAATCAACAGTAAATTAGATGAAGCAGAGGATCATATGAACAATTTAGAAGATAAGGTAACAGAAAACACCCAATCAAAACAGCACACAGACTTCGGTAAGATGGCAGAATAGACAGATGCTGTGCCGACTACCTCCCAGTATCACAACAAAATTACAAATAATTTATAAGATATTCAACCTCGGAAGTTCCCTGGACCCTAGATGAAGAGAACCTCTAAACGAAGGACTTAAAGAGGAGGCCACGTCAAGTCCGGTAGGAGGGGTGGAGACGAGAGAGGGCGAACCCCGTGAGGGTCACCTCAGAGGTGGGGAGGCTTCTCCGGTTGGGGGCGAGACCCTCCGGCCCCACACCGCGCTCACCACCCCAGAGTTACGTTGCTGGGAAGAGGAGTTCTATGATAGCTGGGAGGAGAAAATAGTGAGGACTCTCTTTGCTCGGCTCGGTGAGGCTGGAGGCAGCTGGAGAAACAGTGGAGCCGGCAAACCGACTCGCTTGCTGGTGAGCAACTCACCTGGTTCCTGGTGGAGGGAGTAGCTTTGTGAGCGGGGCCCAGGAGCCTCTGGGAAGGTCTGAACTGAGTGCCTTTGGCGCGGGAGCTGGAGGTTTTGGAATCATTGTTCCTCTGTTGTGGAGTTTTCACACAAGTAGTGCACAGGAGGACACCATTTTTTCAGGGCTGGGCCCTCCCACAGAGGCTCAGGTGTGGGACTGCATTGGTCTGCTGGAATTGGCGCAGGAGTGTGTGTGTGCGTGCGTGCGTGCATGCGCATGCGGCCTTGGATCCCCACCCTCCATACTGTTTGTGCTGCGTAGCCAGGGAAACGCTGGGCAAGTGTGCTCCAACTACAACAGACTGCTTATTGAGACCCGGAAGTGCTCGACTCGCCATAGGTCCCTGATTTCCGCACTGCACATGCAGAGTTGTCTTGGTGGCAATTGGCTGTCGTGCTGCTCGGTCTGATCTTTGAGCGGCTGATTGGGACAGGCTGAGACAGGGAGTTTTCCTGGGAGTGTAGGGCCATGAGCTGTGCGCCTGCGTGATTCAGCCGGGGCTTTCCAGGCAAGTTTGTGTAGGCTGGCTGCTGATGCAGGAGTGCATGCTGCTCTGACTTGGTGGGGGCCACTGACCACACCCTGTGGTGCCTTGGGGGCCTGCCCCGCCCACCTAGAGCTGTGTTGCCAGGGGCACCCTGAGCCCCTGGTCCCTAGCTCCTACCTCTGCAGGCCACAGAGGGTTTTCCTTATCAGCAGCCAGCACGCAACAACCTGTGAAGATTTTTGGTGGTGAGCACAGTTCCAGAGCAAACAGCAACTAATTGTGGGAAGCTTACTTCAAGTCTAGAGGGAGGTCGGCGCATGATGCACTGAGCCCTTCCCAACGGCAGCGGGTGCTGAGTCACCCAGAATCTCTCTATTGCTGAGCAAGTGGTCTGCAGTGCAGATTACAGTGGGAAGAGAGCCCCTCTTTTTTTTTCTTTTTTCTTTCTAGGTGATCAAATACATCGAAGCAATCACAGAGCAACAGCCAGAATGAAGAAACAAAGAAACATGTCCCAAGTAAAAGATCAGCAGTAACCTCAAGAAATGGAACTAAATGAAACAGAGGTATCTAAAATTTCAGAGACAGAGTTTAGAAAACTGATGATAAGAATGTTTTAGGAACTTAAGGGGGACAGAAAGAAGGATACAGAAATCATAAAAAACAACCAGGTAGAACTAAAGAATACAATAACTGAAATGAAGAACACACTCAAAGGAATCACCAGTAGATTAGACGAAGCAGAGGATCGGATCAGTGATTTAGAAGACAAAATAGCAGAAACCACCCACTTGGAACAACAAAAAGAAAAAAGAATAAAAAACAATGAACATAGTTTAAGAGACCTGTGGGACAACATTAAGAGCAACAACATTTGCATCATAGGAATACCAGAAGGAGAAGAGAAGAAGCAAGGCATCGAGAATGTATTTGAAGAAATAATGACTGAGAACTTCCCTACCCTGGTGAAGGAAATCGACATACAAGCCCAGGAAGTGCAGAGCGTTCCAAACAAACTGAACCCAAACAGGTCCACACCAAGACACATCATAGTAAAAATGACAAAGATTAAAGACAAAGACAGGATCCTAAAAACAGCAAGAGAGAGACAGCAGGTTACATACAAAGGAACTCCTATAAGACTAAAACTGACTTTTCCACACAAACTCTACAGGCGAGAAGGGAGTGGCAGGAAATATTCAAAGTGACGCAAAATACAAGCCTACAACCAAGATTGCTCTACCCAGCACGGCTATTCCTTAAAATTGAAGGAGCGATAAAGAGCTTCTCAGAAAAGAATAAGCTTAAGGAATTAATTACCACCAAGCCAGCATTGCAGGAAATGTTAAAAGGGCTTTTGTAAACAGAAGAAAGGGGAAAACAAGCTAACCCAGGAAGATCAGAAACACAAATAACAAAATGCCAATAAATATGCACCTATCAATAATCACTTTCAATGTGAATGGGCTAAATGCCCCAATTAAAAGACATAGAGTGGCTGAGTGGATAAGAAAACAGGACACGTGCATATATATGCTGTTTATAAGAGACTCATCTCAGATCAAAAGACACACAGAGACTGAAAGTAACAAGTTGGACAATCTGGAAGAAATTGATAAATTTCGAGAAGCTTACAATCTACCAAGTCTGAACCAAAAAGAAACAGAAACTCTGAACAGACTGATTACTACCAAAGAAATTGAGTCAGTAATCAATAAGCTTCCAACAAACAAAAGTCCTGGACCAGATGTCTTCACAGGCAAATTTTATAAAACATTCAAAAAAGAATTAATACCTATTCTCCTCAAACTTTTCCAAAAAATACAGAAGGAGGGAAGGCTCCCAAGCACATTTTATGAGGCCACTATTACTCTGATCCCAAAGTCAGAAAAAGATATTACAAGAAAAGAAAACTACAGGCCAATATCCCTAATGAACATAGATGCAAAAATCCTCAACAAAATACTAGCAAACCGAATTCAGTGTCACATTCAAAAGATCATACACCACGATCCAGTGGGATTCATTCCTGATATGCAAGTTTGGTTCAATATCTGCAAATCAATTAACGTAATACATCACATTAACAAAATGAAAAATAAA
>NW_017731604.1:118435-140012 GCF_001890085.2 Hipposideros armiger | reverse complement strand
TATATATATATATATATAGTAATGGGACGTGGAGTATAGTGTGGGAGTGGAGTCAAGGGATTTGTAATAGATATGTATGATATTGGGGGGAAATTGGGCGGTGGATTGGAGGAGGCGGGTTGTCACTTCGAGGGGTAAAAAGTATAACTATAGCCCTGTGTTGTACAGCTGAAACTATTTCTAAAAAATGTGTATTTCATAATAAAAAATAATTTAATAAAAAAAATGTTTTGGAAATGGATAATGGTGATGCTTGCACAATCTTGTACATGTAATTAATGCCACTGATTTATATACTTAAGAATGATTAAAACATCAAATTATATATTTCAAAAATACTATAATATACCTAAATTATTGAATTGTACAGTTTAAATGGGTGAACTATATTGCAATAAATTTGTTTAAACAAACAAAAAAAACAAGAAAAACGTATAAGGCTGTGTCAATGTACAGAAACAGAATTCAATAAGTGCAGAAGTCCTCTGCTAGGTAGAAAATTTTTACATAATCCCTTTGGGATTTTAAACAGTGTCCTTCCTGTCTTCAGGCCTCAGTTTCACTACATCTTGAAAATTAAAAGGATGAACTATATTAACTCTCAAATCCCCTACACCTCTGACACTCCATGACTATATAATTTGGAAGTAATAGTGGCTAAGAGAGAAACTGGATGGGAGTCCATGAGAAAGAACATGTGCATGAAAGATTGGGAATCTTGGATGACAGAGCATTCTTTGAAAGATTCATAGTTTGAGAGAAAGGGGGAAAATCCAAAACTGTTGTTTAAAAGAAAAGCAGAGGAAAGCAAATGGTGAATAATCACTACTTTAAAGCCTAAAAAAGAAAGTGTTAAAGTAGGAATGGCTTGAAGGAGTTGGCTTCTGAGAACCACTCATCAAGGAGGGGTAGAAATAGAGGAGACCATTCTCCCCAGCAGTCTGGGATTGATGTGGAACACACACACTTTAGGAGGCAAAATTCAGATGACTGGGAAGACATTCACCAGTGCTTTAGTATATGCTAAGTTATTTACTTGAGGCATGATATCTGTAACCAGCATGAGATCAAAATATTTATTACTTAATGTGACAATGGCACCAAGTAATTAGAAGCGATGTCATGACTATTCAAAATTGTCACCAGCCCTAAATAACAAGTAAGTTTACCCTGTTGTGTACTGGCAGAACATCTGCTGTATTTGTGCTGTAAGTAG
This sequence comes from Hipposideros armiger, assembly GCF_001890085.2. Lineage (NCBI taxonomy): Eukaryota > Metazoa > Chordata > Mammalia > Chiroptera > Hipposideridae > Hipposideros > Hipposideros armiger. The sequence goes on along the minus strand of NW_017731604.1, from coordinate 138,796 downwards.
GGAGCCTCCAATTAAATGGACTGTGTGTACACTGAACTGAAGGACGGAGGAAAAGGATGCAGCCTGGTAGGCATCATTTCAGAAGAAAAGTTCCCCAAGGGACCTAGCGTATAGCAGGGCCAGAAAAAGTATTCAAAATGGAATAGGAAATGTGATACATGAAAGAACTGGTGAGGGCTATTCTGGGGTTGTATTTCAGGGCCTTATATTTTCATCCTGCTGGAGATACTGACAGGGTGCAACTGTGGCCCATGGATCTTCAGAAATTGAAACTGAAGTCAAAGCTGCAGGAAAAAAATGAACAGGCAACCAAAATCAGTCTCAGTCCATACTGGGCAAATTTATAGAGATAGGGAGGGTCTAAGAGACAAAAGTGCAGTGAAGCTAAAGGCTTTAAAACCAGGATGTCTGCCAAGTAAATGTTTAAAGTGAGCAGACAACAGGAAATGGTGAAAAGACAATGAGATACGTTTGAAGTCCAGAGTGGGCCAACCTACCCTCAACTTAGCCTTTCTGCTTCTTTAAGAGCCAAAGCCCAAGATCAGCTTGAAGATGATGTTTGAAATAGTCCTCATATGATATCTGCATGCCCCAAAAGATGAAAGTCTTTCTCAGGTAGTTTTCTCTTCAAAATACTGTGGAAATAGTATATCCCTTTGGCCTTCTTACATAGGAAAAAGAATATGTAGTACTTGAAACTCCCATTTGGAGTGTGGATTTAACCAAAACCCCCCTAAGGTTTATAGTTTAAACTGATCTGACCTAGAAGACTGATTCAATTGTAAAAGCAGGAAGTGCTGGAAACATTGGGTCTTTGGTGGGAGGATGGTGCTTTTTCTGGTTGGAAATATTATGATGAATGCTATATGTTTTACAATCCTGTCTGACATTCTTGAAGCTCTGAAGAAGAAAAGAGCTGTTTGTAGACAAATCTAAATGACAAATGGGATGGGGATTATTGTAAAATATTCTCACTTATCTCTCACCTTTTATGTGTGAATGTTTATTTGATTCTGTCAGTCTTTCTCTGTTTCTCTATCTCTATCTTTCTGTCTCTCCTTTTCTGTCTCTTCTGTCTTTTACTTTCTCTGTATTAGATCTGCCTCTGTATTTCTCTCCCCTACTCTGTAACCAAATATCTTTATCCACATCTTCTTGACAGCCATCCTCATAATTCTTGGGAAAGCTCTTGTGACTTTGCATTCAACCTAAGCACAGCTCAGTGCCAATAAGCTGAGACTTAATGACTTCTATATGGGATTCGTATGGAATCCCAGGGACTCTCATCTCCTGGGACATTGTTGAGGGAGGACAACATAGGCTGTGACTTACACTGTGTAACTTAAAGACTGTTCCAAGTTATCTAGTTCACTAAGCACTATGGGTTCTAAAATTTCACCATTCAGAACTCATTTAATTTTGGGCTAACCACTGTCTGAGTAGTACAGACTTCTTTAAATGCAAATTATTCTGGGAAGGGGAAACACATTCACGCTCATTCATTGTTAGAATCTCAGGGCTAGATGGGAATGTAGAAATTACCTTATTTGTTACAATCAAGCCCTAACTTCCATTCTCATCATACAAGCTCCCCTCCTACACATTCTACCATTTTAAGCATTCCCTCTGCAGTGGTTCTCAGACTTGATTACACATTATAATAATCCACAGAACTTAAAAAAATTTAAAATGCCCATGTGGGGGCCGGCCGAGTGGCTCAGTTGGTTAAGAGCTCACTCAAGAGTTTGAGCTCTGAGCAACAGCGGTTCGAGTCCAGCTCGAGCTGAGCAGCCGCTGAGCTGCCAACAAGTAGCAGGATGGCTCAGCTAAAAAAAAATGCCCATGTGACACTCTGAACCAATTAATTCAGAATCTCTGAGGATGGGAGCCAGATATTGGTATTTGCTAAGCTTCCCAAATGATTCAAATAGACAGTCAGGATTCCATAAAAGATAAGTTGCTGGCCCCTAGTTACACATCTTCAGTGATAGAGAGCTTCCCAAGGCAACCCATTCCATCTATGGCCAGTTCTACCTGTTGTAAAATTTCTCCTCCAGTCAAGCCAAAATTTGTCTCAACTGTAGCTTCCATTCTCAGGTCCTAGCTCTCCCCCACAGATGGTTTTCTGTCCTGCAACAGCCTTTTGGAGATTTCAAGACTGAGACTATGGCCCCTGAATCAAGTGTTCTCCAAGCTAAATAACTCTCAATTCCTTCAACCATTTTTACATCCTTTTAGTCTTGGAAAACCCACCCTTTTACCAACTGATGCTTGTACCCTCAACAGCTAGATATGGGTTTGTGACTTGGAAACATCCAGGACAGAGCACTGTCTTCTGAGGTAGCCCATTCCATCTTTGAATAGCTTTAATTGTTTGGAAGTTCTTCCTTGTATTTAGCTGAATTCTCTCTTCCTATGTCTTCTACCCAGAGATCCTTGATCTCTCTCTATGACCACACAGACCCTATCTGCTTCTTATGCTCTGTGAAGACCTTTCAGAGGTCTGCATATAGAGACCATACTCAAACCCCCACCCCCGCCATCCTATCCCATGCTAAATAGCCCCAGCTCTTTCAATTGGTCCTCATAGAACCTGGTCTCCAGGTCCCTCCCCACTCTGATTGTTCTCTTATAAATAAACTCTGCTTTGTGTAGGTTCTTCTCCAAGCATGGGGCCAGGTGCTGCCAGTAGTGCTCCTGCAAAGGCCTGAGCTGCCCAGAATGGAGCTGGGACACCACCTCGTTTGTTCTAGGCTCTAGTTTCCCACAAATGTAATTTCCATGGCATTTTCTTTGTTGGCAGCCATATCCCATAGCTGACTCCCTATGGTGAGCCTGAGCCCCATCTCTTCCTATGGAGATTTCTGTTCTAAGACGAATGCAACTCCACAAAGTAAATGGTCATTTTGGATTCCACACCTCTGACTGTAGAAATCTGGCATGTGTGGGTAAGGGTGTGTATAAAAACATGAATGTGGAGTCTGAATTCTGTATCTTCATGTTCATATTTCTTCCCCTGCAGTCTATGTTTGTCTGTCATTGCCTTTCTTTGTTCCCAAACTGCTCTCACTCCAGCTTGTTCCACCACAATAGCTTGTTCACTTCCAAGATCAATGCCCTTTATTCTTTGTAGTGTCTAGCTTTAGTCTCTCCCACTTACAATCTTGTCTGGCCAAAAACTTCCAAATTTAAACTGAAACAGACCCCAGACACCCCCTCCTCTGACCTCAGTAACATTATATTACACACAATTCCTTATATCATCCTGATTGTACCTCCTTCACTGTTTTATTGTCCTAGTGTTGCCTGCCACCAAAACTGTAGGCAATCTGCTATTGGGAATTAATTCTTAGCTCTTGGCTTAATTTAGAGAAAACTCTGTAAGCTGTCATTCTAGTACTGACTATCCATTTACCTCCTGTAGGAAATTTGCATAAGCAGTTTTATTGGTGTCTGGAAGCTGCTAAACCTGATGCAGATGATCCACTAAGCAGGTGACTGATCACACATTCCACTACTCTCAGGAAAAACTGAAAATAGATGCCAGATCAATCATCAGTGGGAAGAAAGCTTACCCCTTTTGCTGTCCATTAACCCTGCACAAATGGTAGAAGATGTGTACTGCATTCTACTGGGTTCTACTTAAGTGCCCATAAACTTCTTTTGTATCCTGCACAGCACAACCTAGCACATAGGGCTCAGGAAAATACTGTTGAATGTTAATTGTTACAATGCAGTCGACTCAAACCTTTTCCTCGTTACCTAGAAATTAAACATCAATATTTAAACAGGCTGGAGAAGGAAGTAGAGCAAACCCAAAAGGTGGGGCAAGGAACAATCCTGATGTTTCTTGAGTGAGGTCTCACTGGTAGTAACCATGATTTAAATAAATGGAGTCAGAAGTCAGAATTGAATGCTTGAAGCAGGGCTAGTGTGGCCATTTAAGTAGGATCCATTAAGTCACAGATATTTTATGGACTATCTGTGGCCAATCTTGCCCTATCCTGCTACTCAGTATAATACACACACATACAGTTGGAGATTGGGAAGTGAAGTCTCAGTTTGCTGCAAATTTAACTTTATATTTCATGAATCACATTTCTATACATGAATTTATGATTTCTTCAGAGCAGAAAGTTATGGCTCATACAACTTCCATCATACGTCCTTCCACAAAACCTGGCATTGCCAACGAAATAATTCATTGTCTGGGATAATCTATACAGCACAGTAAGTTGCTAAAGGGGTTTATAAACTATCTGCAAAGAAAGGATATCTACTTGCAACTATGAGAAGATAGGAGAGTTTATATTACTCATCACAATGAAATCACAGAGCATATATTATTTCTTGAGTAAATGACTAACTGAATAAATGTAGATCCCCATAATAGAATTACAATCTGTGTTTTATTATTCTATTGTGGTCTCCTTGAAAAGTCTTCATAAAAGGCAGTAATTAATGCATAGTTAGGAAGTATTAGTGGACAAAATTCTAGCCTTGAACCTTTGCACTCTTTATGTGATTTTGGTCAAGTCCCTTTTGCTCTTTAGGCCACGGTTCTCTCACTCCGTGATCACTGAGGTACCTTCTGTCTTTGGCAATTGATGTTTCTTTCTATTTTGGGAACCTCTAATGCTCTTTATGAAGAATGATCCTGGGCAGAATGATTGGCAGGCCTGTGCAGGTGTAGTAATTTCAAGGACTTATTGCTTGTTAACTTTCATTATTTCTATGTTGATTAGTGAGCTTTGGCTCCCAGTGATATTTCACCTTATTTGATTTCTTCTTCTAATTCCTTGCTTTCTAGGAAGCCAAAACAGGCCCTGCTAGTTCACAGGGTACAACTAGGGCTACCAACTACTAGGTTGTTGGAAAAGTCATGACGTATTTTTTCTGGTTTTAGTTGCAAAAATGTGCCATGACTTTTCCGACAACCCAATACATAAACATGAGACAGGACCAATAGGCATCCTGTTGAAATGCCTCAGGGAAGTTAATCCAGGGTTGTAAAGGTGAACAGACTTTGCCAGCCTGCATTCCTCCCAAGAAGTCAATGGGGAATAAGTCATCACACTGCATTCTGGTAAAATACAAGATTGTGCTTTATATTTCCTTTACATTTCGATTTAATGCAGTTTGATAAACATTGAGCATTTCTTTCATACAGGGCATGTGTCAAGGACAGTGGGAATACAGAGAAGCAGCAGTATAAAGATGAGTAAAACCCAGGCTTTTCCCTCCAAAAACTGAGTCTGTTAGTAGAAACAGCATGGAAAATAATTAGCTAACATAACGCAGGCAAGTGATAAAGAGAGGTGCATGTGGCATGCTGCTGCCTGAGGTCACACTGAGTCTAGTTTGGGTGAGCATATCTATGAGGGACAGGTGTTAGAAGGTTCATTAGGCACCACACAGAAGCGGAGACTCCATGTATGTATTTAACTCAAGGTCTAGAATGGCTTTCTTATGGCTATTAAAGTGACACAAACAGTAAGTCACCTAGATAGTCAATTTTGCTCAATTTATACTCTCCTCTACAGGCCAAAGAACAACACCTAACTTTCAAATATGTATGTGGGATGGGTAGGGACTAAATAACCAAGAAGAGACCCTCCCTGCCCAGAATATTTTAATTATTTTGCATTAAACAAGTACTCCCTCTGGAATTTTACTTTGAATCCAGAATATTTTTCCATGAATTTTCTTTCTTTTTTTTATACAATCAAAGCTCCCACTTCTATTTTCTTTTAATTTTTATTATTCAACTATATTCAGTATCATTTTCTATTAGCTTCAAGTGAATAGCATAGTGGTTAGACATTTATATAATTTACAAAGTGACCACCTCAATTAATTTAGTACCCATCTGGCACTATACATAGTTATTGCAATATTATTGACTATATTCTCTATGCTGTACTTTATATCCCAATGACTATTTTGTAATTACCAATATGTAATTTTCAATCCCTTCACCATTTTCACCCAGACCCCAACCTCCCTCCCCTCTCGCAACCATCAGTTTGCTCTCTGTATCTATGGGTCTGTTGATGTTTTGTTCATTTATTTTGTTTTTTAGATTCCACATATAAGTGAGATCATATAGTATTTGTCTTTATCTGACTTGTTTCACTTAGCATAATATACTCTAGGTCCATCCATGTTGTCACAAATGGTAAGACTTCATTCTTTTTTATGGCTAAGTAATATTCCATTACATATGTATATATATATATATATATATATATATATATATATATATATATATATATATATATATAAAAAATCAATTCTTCTTCATCCAATCGTACACTGATGGGAACACTGATGCTTCTATATTTTGGCTATTGTAAACAGTGCTACAGTTAACATAGGGGCACATACATCTTTTCGAATTAGTGTTTTGGATTTCTTTTAACAAATACCCAGACACCCAGAAGTGGAATTGCTGGGTTACAAGGTAGTTCTATTTTTTATTTTTTGAAGAAACCCCAAACTGTTTTCCATAGTGGCCATACCAATTTGCAATCCCACCAACAGTACACGAAGGTTCCCTATTTTCCTTATCCTCACCAATACTTGTTGTTTGTTGATTTATTGATAATGGCCATTTTTACAGGTGTGAGAGGATATCTCATTGTGGCTCTAATTCGCATTTCTCTGATGACTAGTGACCTTGAGCATCTTTTCATATGTCTATTGGCCATCTGTATGTCCCCTTTGGAGAAATTCATATACTGGTCCTCTACTCATTTTTTAATTGGATGTTTTGTTTTGTTTGTTTGTTTTTGTTTTGTTTTGTTTTGGTTTTGAGTTGTATAAGTTCTTTATAAATTTTGGATATTAGCCCCTTATCTGATGTATCATTGATAAATAATACTTCTCCCATTCAGTAGGTTGTCTTTTCATTTTGTTGATGGTTTTCTTTGCTGTGCAAAATCTTTTTAGTTTGGTGTAGTTCCATTTGTTTATTTTTTTCTTTTGTTTCCCTTGCTACAGGAGATATATCAGTAAAAATATTATTAAGGACAATGTCTGAGAGTTTACTGCCTATGTTTTCATCTAGGAGTTTTATGGTTTGGGATATTACACTTAAGTCTTTGATTCATTTTGAGGTTATTGTTGTATATGGAGTAAGAAGGTAGTACAGTTTTCTTTCTTTCTTTCTTTTTGAATGAAACTGTCCAATTTTCCCAACACCATTTATTTTTATTGTTTAAATTTTTATTAAATTTATTGGGTTGGCATTGGTTAGTAAAATTATATAGTTTTCAAGTGAGCATTTCTATAATACATCATCTACATATTGCACTGTGTGTTCACCACCCAGAGTCAGTTATATTTTCATCACCATATATTTGACCCCCTTTTTTCTCTTCTACTAGCCCCCCTCCCCCCTTACCCTCTGGTAACCACTAAACTGTGTCTATGAGATTTTGTTTCTTTGTTTGTTTTCTTGTTCCTTTGTTGCTTTCAATTTTATATCCCACATATGAGTGAAGTCTTATGGTTCTTGACTTTTCCTGTCTGACTTATTTTGCTTAGCATGATAATCTCAAGATCCACCCATGTTGTCACAAATGACAGGATTTCATCTTTTCTTAAGACTAATATTCCACTGTATGTATGTACAATATCTTCTTTATCCACTCATCTATCAAAGGACACTTTGGTTGTTTCCATGTCTTGGCCACCATGAATAATGCTGCAATGAACGTAGGGATATATATATATATATATATATATATATATATATATATATATCTTTATGGATAAATGGTTTCAGATTTTAGGGGTAGATACCCAGAAGAGAGATTTCTGGGTCATATGATAATTCTATTCTAAATTTTTTGAGGAACCTCCATACTGTTTTCTATACCAATTTATGCATAGATTCCCACCAGCAGTGTACGAGTTTCCCTTTTTCTCCACAGCCTCTCCAACACTTGTTATTACTTGTTTTGTTATTAATAGTCATTCTAACAGGTGTGAGGTGGCATCTTATTGTGTTTTGTTTTGTTTTTTTTTTAGCTGAGCCATCCTGCTACCTGTTGGCAGCTCAGCGGCTGCTCAGCTCGGGCTGGACGTGAACCGCTGTTGCTCAGAGCTCAGACTCTTGAGCGAGCTCTTAACCAACTGAGCCACTCGGCCGGCCCTCTTATTGTGGTTTTAATTTGTATTTCCCTAATAACTAGTGCATTAGAGCATTTTTTCACGCATCCTTTGGCCGTTTGTTTGTGTTCTTGGAATAAGTAACTGTTCAGGTCCCCTGCCCATTTTTTAATTGGATTGCTTGGGGGGTTTTTGTTGTTGAGTTGTATGAATTCTTTATATATTTTGGATGTTAACGCCTTATTGGAGGTGTTGTTTGCGAATATCTTTTCCCATTTTGTTGGTTGCCTCTTGGTTTTGTTGATGGTTTATCTTACTGTGCAGAAGCTTTTTAATCTGATATAGTCCCATTCATTTACTTTTGCTCTTACTTCCCTTGCCTTTGAGGTTAAATTCATAAAATCCTCTCGGAACCCAAGGTCTAGTACCTATGCTTTCTTCTATGCAATTTGTTATTTCCAGTCTTATGTTTAGGCCTTTGATCCATTTTGAGTTAATTTTGGTATATGATGACTGATAGCAGTCTGGCTTCATTCTTTTGCATTGGCTTTTCAATTTCCCAGCATCATTTATTGAAGAGGCTTTTTTCTCCATTGTATGATTTTGGCTCTTTCCTCAAACATTATCTGCCCATATATATGGGTGTTTATTTCTGAGTTCTCAATTCTAGTCCAGTGGTCTGTGTGTCTGTTTTTCAGCAATACCATGCTTTTTTTATTATTATTATCACTTTGTAGTATAAATTGCATTCAGGAGTGTGATACCTCCAGCCTTGTTCTTTTTTTCTTAAGAGTGCTTTGGCTATTCGGAATCTTTTGTTATTCCATACAAATCTGATGATTTTTGTTCTATTTCCTTAAAAAATATATCAGTAGGATTTTGACAGGGATTGCATTAAATCTGTATATTTCTTTGGGTAATATGGCCATTTTAACTATGTTGATTCTTGCAATCTATGAACATGAAATATCTCTCCATTTCTTTGTGTCTTCTTCAATTTCTTTTAATAACATCGTATAGTTTTCCAGTGATAAGCTTTTCACATCTTTTCTTAAGTGCATTCCTATGTATTTTATTACTTTTGCTGCCATTACAAACATTTTTCTCATTTGTTGCAATTTTCTCATTTTTTGCAATTGCAAACCATTTTCTCCTTTCTTTTTTTGAAATTGCATTGTTAGTATGTAAGAACGCAATGCATTTCTGTACATTTATTTTGTATCCTGCAACTTTACTGTGTTTGTTATTATTTCTAATAGTATTTTGGTGGAGTCCTTTGGGTTTTCTATATAAAGAATCATGTCTTTAGCAAAAAGTGACAATTGAACTCCTTCATTCCCAATTTGGATGACTTTTATTTCTTTCTCTTTTCTACTTGCTCTGGCTAGGACTTCCAATAGTATGTTAAATAACAGTGGTGACAATGGGGAATCCCCATCTTTTTTCCTGATTTTAGAGGAAAAGCTTTCAGTTTTTCACCATTTAGTGTGATATTAGCTGAGGGTTTGTTATACATGGCCTTATTATGTTGAGGTACTTACCTTCTATACCCATTTTATTAAGTGTTTTAATTGTAAATGGATGTTGTATTTTGTCAAATGCTTTCCTGCATCTATGATATAATAATATGATTTTTATTCTTTTCTGAGGAGACTATCTATTCCCCATTGTGTATTCTTGCATTCTTTGTCATAGATTAAATGGTCATTTAGAAACGAGTTTATTTCTCAGCTCTCTATACTGTTCCATTGATCTATGTGTATGTTTTTATCCCAGTGCCATGCTATTTTGATTACCATAGACTTGTAATATAATTTGATATCAAGTAGCATAATACCTCCAACTTTATTCTTTTTGAGATTGCTGTGGCTATTCAGAGTCTTTTGTGGTTCCATATAAATATTAGATTATTTGTTCTAGTTCTGTGAAAAATGCCATTGGTATTTTGATAGGGTTTGCATTGAATTTATGGATTGCTTTGAGTAGTATGGACATTTTAATGATGTTAATTCTTCCTATCTATGAGCACAGTGTGTGCTTCAATTTATTTCTTTTTTCTTTATATTCTTTCTCCAATATCTTATAAATTTTGAGTACAGGTATTTTACCTCTTTGGTTAAATTTATTTCTAGGTATTTATGTTTTTTATTTAATGGTAAACAGACAGGTTTACTTAACTTCTCTTTCTGATTATTCAAATTGTTCAACTTATTTCTGAATATAAATTTTGTATCCTGCTACTTTACTGATTTCATTTATCAGTTTTTTGGTGGGATCTTTTGGGTTCTCTATATATAGTATCATGTCATCTGCAAATAATGATGCTTTTAATTTTTCCTTTCTATTTTTGGATGCCTTTTATTTCTTTTCTAATTGCTGTGGCTAGAAGTTCCAAAGCTGTGTTTTAAAAAATGTGGTCAAAGTGGACATCCTTGTCTTGTTCCTAATTTTAAGAAAACACTTTTAGATTTTCCCTGTTGAATATGAGTTAGCTGTGTGTTTATCACGTATGTCCTTTATTATGTTGAGATATGTCCTCTCAATTTTCATTTTGTCTAGAGTTTTTTTTATCATAAGTGGATGCTAGATTTTGTCAGACATGTTTTCTGCATCTATTGATATCAACATATGATTTTCATTTTTTATTTTGTTTTTTTGATGTATCATGTCACTTGATTTGTGGATATTGAACTCATCTTGTATCCCAGGAATAAATCCCACTTGATTATGGTATATGATCTTTTTAATGTATTACTTAATTTGGCTTGCTACTATTTTTTTTGAGGGTTTTTGCATCTGTGTTCATCAGGGATATCAGCCTATAATTTTCTCTCTCTCTTCCTTTTTTTAAAAAATTTCTTTCAGTTTTGAATCAGGGTAATGGTAGCCTTGTAAAATGAGTTTGGGAGACTACCATCCTCTTGAATTTTTTCGAATAGTTTGAGAAGGATAGGTGTTGATTCTTCTTTGAATGTTTAATAAAATTCACCTGTGATGCCATCTGGTCCAGGACTTTTGTTTGTTGGGAGTTTTTTTTATTACTGATTCTATTTTGTTTGTAGTAATCAGTCTGTTCATATTTTCTGCTACTTCTTGCTTCCATCTTGAAAGATTGTATGTTTCTAGGAATTTATGCATTTCTTCCAGATTGCTCAATATGTTGGCTTATAATTGTTCATAGTATTTTCTTATAATCCTTTGTATTTCTGTGGTGTCAGTTGTCACTTCTCTTTCATTTCTGATTTTATTTATTTGGGTCCTCTCTCTTTTTTTCTCGATGAGTCTGGTTAAAGGTTTATCAATTTTGTTTATCGTTTCAAAGAACCAGCTCTTGGTTACATTGGTCTTTTGTATTGTTTTTTTAGGCTCTATTTCATTTATTTCCACTCTGATCTTTATTATTTCCTTTTGTCTCTACATGCATTTTCTACTCTTAATAATTCTGAAGTTATTTCTCTTTATTCTAACAAAAACTATCTATTATAACTAAAGCAAGTATTTTAATACCCATATGGGCCACTTTTAAGCAACAATTCTTAAACAGTGCAATGGTTCTCAAACTTTGCTGCACAATTGAAAAAAATTGTTTGAGAAGCTTTTAGCAATCTCAAAACCCAGACTCACAAAAGCATAATTATATGAAACCCTTTAGAATTTGGACTCAGACATCAGTATTATTTAAAGCTAGCTAAGTGATTCCATTATGTGGCCAAGTTTGAAATACAGTGGGCTAATTTGATTTGCAAGGCTAGTTGGCTTCCCATTTATTCCAATTAAAACAAGCATTTAAAAACCATGGGTGCCACATTTAGACTTGTAGGGTATTGTAGTGCTTCTCAAAATTTATGTGCATATCAATCGCCTGGAGATCTTGTTAAACTATAGATTCTGATTCAATTAAGTTTGTAGTGGGGCCTGAGATTTTGTATTTATAATGAGACCCCAGGTCATGTGTATTCAGCTGCTCCAGAGACCACACTGAGTTGCAAGGGGCTAGTGACTATATACAAGAAGCCTTATATGCTGGTTCCCTGAGGTAAAATGAGAGTGTGAGGAAGGAATTATTCACAGCACTTGTTTGCCAGGATCAGTCATCTTTATTTTATTGTCCTTCATTTGGATCCCAGGAGCAAAGAGTTGTGTTGTTTTCGTGGCAGATCCATCTCCATGATCAGCATCTCTCATATCCCATTAATTACTTAGAACATAATTTCTGGATTCAAAAGTTAAAATGTTATTAGGGAGACCACTTCATGGATGGTGTAGATGCCTGACCACTGCGCTGTACACCTGAAGCTGAAGCTTAATAATATTGAATGTCAACTTATATATATATATATATATATATATATATATATATATATATAGTCATGGGATGTGGAGTCCAGCCTAAGGAATAGAGTCAGTGGAATTGTAACAGCTGTATACGATGTCAGTGGGGTAGTAGATTGGGGGAGGAGGGTTATCACTTTGTGAGGGGTATAAATGTCTAACTATTATATTGTTTTATATACCTGAATCTAATAAAAAAAAGTTAAGAGAAAATAAGTTGAAATGTTCATGCAGGAAGATTAGAAGCTGAGAGAGAGGGTGCAAGTACAAGTATTAGACACATGCTAAGCAATGGTGTGAATGCACAATGATAACAATACCTTATCATTAATTAGTGTTTTACTACACATAAACATATGAGCCTCACATCTGTCCTTTGAGCAAAGCCAGACAGAGATTATTACACCCAATTTGTTGCTGAAGAAACAGATGCAGAGATGCTCAGTGACTTGTCTGAGCATATATAGGGAACAAGAAGCAGAGAGAGAACCAAAGTCCTTGGTTTCCTGACAGTAAAGACTAATGTTTTTTTCATTAAACAAAGAGAGGATCAGCAACAGGAGACAGGGAAGGTGTTCCCAATATAAGTTTGGTAAGTATTGCCTTTGCAAAATACAGAAACATAAAAAATAACTTGTTTAAATCTTCATTTATCAGCTAAGGGAAGATGATGGGCAGATGGTTGTTTGGTGATCTCTTGTGCAAAGAATATGAATTATGTCTTTAAAGTTATTTGAAATTATATGCTTTTGATGAGACAGGCTCCCTGCCAAGCACACTGCCTTCTTCAGACAGCATCACTGGATGCTGCCTGAATCTATAACTACATATTGTTCAGCCAATTTCCCTCACCTGTCTCAGTGGCCAGTGTTCTACCTGCAGTTTTAAGGACCACTGAGACCAACAGGGGTTGGGTGCCCTAGCATACACAAAAGGCCCACTCAGCCAATGCAGAAATGTATGGCTGTGCTTTATGCCTTGCTGATCCCCTCAAGCTTCCAGCCCCACCTTCCTATTAATTGGTCAAGCTTAGGGGGGAAAAATTCTGCAACATTAAAAGCAGTTCAGTAGAGGCATGTAGCAATCTGTAGTGAAAAAGAATATGGGGCCAGAAGGCAAAACAAAATAAAACAATTCTGTATTTTGGTAAATCCTGACTGTGTGAACAAGAGCATATCACTTTCATATTTTCGAGTCTCACTTGCCTAGTCAGTAAAATGGAGATAACTTTATGTGGGAAGGTAGCTATTATCAAAAATTGAAGTAATGATTAAGAAAGCACTTGGAGGATTGTAAGATGCTGTACGCTGGTAAGGGCCTATTTTGGTCATCATTTATACTCTTTGAAAATGATAAGAACTATCTCAAACCAGTTTTCTCCTTGCTTATTACATTCTGCCCCTATATTGGCCCTTTTTCTGTTTCTTGAACACTCCAAACTTGTTTCTGTCTCAGGGCCTTTACACTTGCACTTCCCTTTGCCTGGTATTCCTCTCCCTGCCCCTGACTCTTACTTGGTTGTCTCCTAATTATTTAGGTCTCAACCCAAATATTGCCTTCCCAGGGAGGCCTAGCTCATCTAATCTAATGAGCTACACACACCCCAGTCTCTTTATCACTTTAATCTATTGTATTTTCTTCATAGCACTTGTCATGGTGAGACATATCATACATAATGAGACTTGTCATGATTATCTTGCATTTCTGCTTTCTTATCTAGTATCAGTCTTCCCCCACTAGAATGTAAATTCCATGAAGATAGGGACTTTGTCTCTTTTAATCATTGCTATGCCTAAGATACTTGAATAGTGCCTGGATCATAGTGGATACACTGGATCTCACTCTCATTTTCTAATATTTCTACCCTTCTATGAACCCTTCCAAAAGTGACATCTACACAAGGCTGTATTTCCAAGGATAAATTAGAGGGAAGATTAGGAGTGCTACTTCCAGCTGCTATTATCATTGTTTCAGTTACTATTGTAAGTATTATTAGACACAAGGTACCTCGAAGAAGCCCCTCTCCAATCTCAGGTGCACTTTTGGGGGTTAAGGGTAGAGATGATCTCCTACATCTTTGGCTATTTCTAGACCCTGTCTCTAGTTTGAAATACAAATGTCAAAAATAACTTAATTGTTGTTATAAAGATAGTGATGAATATCACAAAATATTTGAGCTAGAGGGGCCCTTAGAAGATTGAATACAATCTCAGGGAAACTGCAGCTCAGAAAGGAGACAAGCTTAACCAGGACTACATTGCAGGTTACAGGTATAACAGGATTCAGAAGTCACTGCTCCAAAGCCCAGCTATGAAAGTACGCAGTTTGGTACCCTTATTAGTTCTCTGGACCAAAAGAAATGAGCAGTGGCCTCTCCCCAGCCTTCTCTATATTTGTATTTACAGCTGGAGCTATTTATGAGTGAGGAGGCAAAAGACAGCTTCCCTGCCACCCACCAACCCACCCTTACTCCTATATCAGCTCTCTTTCCTCTTCTCCTTCCTGCCTTTCTTACTGCCTTCATTTTATTGAAATATGTCCTGAGGATAAGGCAGCCCAGGAGGCCTCTGAAATACACTTTCCAAACAGGCACCATGGTGCTGCTTGCCTTGCTTTCTACCTACTTTACTGTTTCTTCTCTTAGTTCTCAGGGACTGTTTTTTGTTTGTTTGTTTGTTTGTTCGTAATTTATTTATTTAAAAAAAATTTTACCCTCTAAGTTACAAGGTTCCATCTACTTCATAATCTCAACAAAAAGAAAATCTGGAGAAATGTGAACACTGGCTTTAAATATCTGAAAAGTTGGCATAAGGAAGTATGATTACACTGATTGTGTGTGGCCCTGGAGAGCTGATACAGGGAGGAAGTCACCAGAAAGCAGGTTTTGGCTCAGTGGAGAGCCAAACCATCTTGAGTTTGCAGTAGAACAGACAGCCTTGGTATGCCAACTTCTCTCCCTGGAGGGGTGTGAGGTGAGTCTGGGAAACCTTTTGAAGCTAGAATACCTTTACTAAGTCAGGAGATGGCATAATCAAAAGCCAAGGAACTCCTCAGTTCAGGAATTCACCTTTGATTGTCTTATTGGGTCCTTCTGCCCTCAGCCCTCAGCAGTTGGCAACAACAGCATAATATCTGTCTTCATTTGAAATGATGTCACCATAGGTTTTTCCTTCTATTGTTTGCTTCTTCCTGGCACTGAGGCTGCTGTTCCTCTTCTGGAGCCGGAGGCTCTCTCTAAAGAGGTTTCCCAGTCAGTCCTGGTACATTAGTTCATGGACCCCAGAAGAGATAACCTTCTAGAGCTGCCTGTGACCATAGCAACATTGACTACAACTTGGCATAGTCATGTGTGAACCCCTGGAAAGAGGCATATTTAGCTACTGTTTTTTATTAGGGAACTGTATTGCAAAGACAGCCTTTGAACTTTGAAACTTGTAAAATTAGATGTGAAGTATCATGGATCGTTTAGATAGAATATGGGGATGAAGTTAGTATCTGGCTTGGGATCCTTGCATGGGAGTGGGTCAAGCAGCTGAGAGTACTAACCCTAGTAGAAGTTGCTAGCTGTGGTAGCACAGCCTAGTGAGCCTGGCACAGTACCCAAAGAACATGAATGCTTTTTTGGTCATGAGTCCATCACAATCTCTCAGCACCAGAGGGGCCAATCTGGTGGGCAATCCAGTGTTGGGAATTCTTGGTGAAAGTAAGAAGGGGCGGATCATCACAAGCAAGCTTATCTATAGGTGACAGGAACTCAAACATTAGGCAAGGGCTCCAAGTAGGCACCAGGCCTGAATGGGGATTGAGGCAATAACAATAACAGGGTAGTCAATAGAAGATAAGGAGTTGAAATCAAGGTTATACTAAGACAGAAAAACATGGTAAGGGGCAAGATGAGTATTAGAGATTATATTTGCAACAGGGTGTGCCCTTGTGTCACAGGATGTCGTGTCTGAGTGAAGATAAATAGATGTTGGGACAAAGGAGAACCACTGTAGTCCTTCCTGGCTCCCTGGATCCTGGATTTACAAGGAAAACTTCACTCAAGCCCCACTGAATGTTGAGGTTGCCTGGAGCAGGTGTGACATTTTTGTATCTTTGTCAGGATTTGAGCAGGAACTGGGCATTCAGGAATCTACTGGGGAGACTGAGAACTGCACCGAGAGTCAGGAAACCAAGATTGGAGCTGTCACTGGTGGTCTAGTGAAAGACATAGGTACTGTATGCCTTATGTGTATTTGGTTTTTGTGTAGTTGAATGCATGTTTTTGTATTTTTATAACTTAGAAGATAGAGAAAGGAAGCAGTAGTGATCTTAGAGGAAAGAGGGAACTCATTGTGAGATGTAGCTTTAGAAAGTAAATGGTCTACAGTGGCTAAGACTAAATACCTCCAGAGGGGCAGAGTTGTAAGAACTGGGATTTTTTTGTGTTTTTGTTTTAGTTTTTGTTTTGTCTGAGCAAAGCCAGGAGCTAGGTGGATAGATAACTTGAGAAGATCTCATGAACTAATATGCCTATTCTGGCTGTTGCTATGCCTGGGAGCCTGCCTTCTCCCACCGGTCACAGCAAAACTAGCTTCCTCAACTCTCAGTCACTTCATCTCCATGAAAAATACTTAGAAAATTATTTTGTGAAATGTTAGACAGATGCATAGGAACTGCAACTACTGAACTCTCCTCTCAAAACCGTCTCTTCTCTCCCCCTCCCTAGAACAAGCCAGGAGCATTTCTCCTCTTTGTGGCTTTGCTCCTGCTTTCTGGGGGCTCAAGTTTCACCACCCTCCCTCTCTCCTTTCTGCTCATTTTTGTCCATCTAGTAGTTCAAACACCAGCTAAATTGCTGATTCTTCTGCAAATTCTCCTCAGCCCCTACCTCACACCTATACTTGCTCCTCTTACATTGACTATCTGCAAATTCTGCTCTGGCCTAGAATTAACTATTTCCTGGATGTGGATTCTTCTATTTTGAGCAATTGTAAGCTGCTCAAGAAAAGAGACTGTGCTGAGTTATTATACTTGTACCTTCTTCCAATTCCCCACAGACAGCCAGGCAGCCCCCCTCTCCCACTGATGGACTGGGTACATGGATGGGCTCACTGGTCTGAGACCCCCCTTTGTCTCCAAACTAACTAAAGATGCTGTGCAAGGTTTCAGATAGTTAATGAGCTTTGAGAACCTGTGAGTCAAGAGGTTCACAAGGGTATCCAGGGCCTGAGATGCAGAGAGACGGCAGTGGGGTCAGAAGTTTGAAGATGTAGATATAATCAGCATTACTTTTCTCTTTGCTGAATCTAATCTAGTAATGCCATTGCATGGAACATTCACTTCTTTGGGTGCTAGGTATTACCAATCTCCTTTTGATAGATGCAGGACACTGGCTCAGAGAAGCCAAAGAAGGTAAGAACCATAGTTAAGAGGCTGGCAAAGGCCAAGATCTCAGCACTTGGGTTCTGCCTCTGCCTATTTGATCCCTCCACACTGGCCACTGCCACAAAACCTCTGTACTTCTCCAGTTAGATTTTAGAAGTGCTATATTAGACTATATATTGATATGCCCTTCATTATCCCACTAAATCTGGAGTTCTTTGGGGCCATTGGGAAGCCAGCCCAGGGCCAGGTACAGAGAAAATGCCTCCTGAATGCTCAGATGATGTCTCTTGGTGATCTTACCTTAGAAACTACTGCAAAGGGATCAAACTAGAGATCAGTGATTCCCAGCTCTAGGGTGGATCTATGTGTTAGAGTCAACATTTATTATCTCCTTTCAATGTGCTTATTTGTATATTTCTGTTCTGTGGGCCACCCAAATAAGACACAGCTTTCCTATTTCTTTCCCTTTTTTTTGTCTTTTTCTTTCTTTATTTTTAAAGAAGTTGCCTGGTAACCATATAATTTTTCCAAGCCTAGGTCTATATACGGAAAGCTTAAGTCCCATTCAAAAAACCTAGCTTTAGTTAGATTTTCTGATTAACCATTTGGTGTTAACCTGTCAGGCACCATCTCCCCACAGACCAGGACACTCCAGAAAGGTTGCAAGACCTGTAATCTCTTATTTAACCCTTCTTTAACCCATAAGCAGCAAAATGTGGCCAGGACAGACAGACACACACACACACACACGTCCATGTGTGTGGCAGAAGTTAGCTTGCCTCTTTTGTGGCTGCTTGGTGATCTCTGATGCCTGGGTGATGTTGATAATGATGATGATAGATGATGATAGTGATAATGAATATCTGCTTATGCTTTAACAAGCAGTTATTGACATTGGATGGTTCTCCTACTGACTCCTCTGCTGACTCTCTCCACAGCCCCTTGGCAATAGGGGGTGGGTAGGAAGTAATGACACTGGTTGAAACAAACACCAGGATTTCTCAGTGACAGCTTGCTGCAGAGAACAATATTCTGGACTGCCAGTCTCCACCCTTCTCATTTTTAGTCTTGGTGCTTCAGCTAATTATTTTTGTGACCTTCCTTAAGCGTTTTTTCCTCCCAAGCCTCCATTTCTCTACCTGTAAATTAATGGGGGAGGGGTGGGAGATGATAAGGAAAAAAATACTCTTGTACTCTGAAAGGCTCAGGGCACTGTTGTGTTCCCCCGCAAGCACCTCGAGGGAGGCAGCTCAGTTGCTCTAATGGTGATTCAAGTGTTTCCAGATCCCTTCTCCAGGAGGCAGTTTAAAACTCCCAAAAGAAAAAGCAGTCTGGGAACCACCATTCCCAGACTCTTTTCCACTGCAACTCCAAAAATTGAACTCCATCTCTCTCTTCCTGCAGCATCAGACTCTGGGAGAATCAACTTGCAAAAGCTTCCCAAATCCTAAACCCTTCTTGGGCACTGGTACTCAGCCTCCCTACTAACCTGCTACATCCAGTTCCCTAAGTGGCACTCTCTGGGTGTCGGAGGAAACTGCAGTGTCTTCCAAGGAGGCTGGATGCAGAACCCCTGGGTCATTGCACTCGGTTTTAAAGCTGGTGGCTGCGCGTTGGAAAAGCAGAGCATCGGCATCATGCTGGGTTCACCCCCTTCCAGGAGACCCTCGCTTGGGCTCGCAGACACTCTACAGTGTCCCTCCCAATTCTCTGACTCACCCCTGCCTCATTCTCCTTTCACAACCCCAAAATTTGTGAAGCCCCTTCCTGGCGACCACTCACCCTCCACGGCCACCCAGGTCGCTGGTACCAAATGAGGCATCCAGCTTTTCAGTCAGATCATGGGTCTGTTTGCCCAGTCGCCACTGGTAGTCGCCGCGGCCCCCTCTCAGTTCCCTGCGCCACAGCTCCTAGCTGGTATTTTGGGCACTGGTGCAGAAGAAAAAGGGCGAGTAAGGCAAAAGGGAGGTGAAGAAGGCGGATCATGGGGGTTGCCAAGAGAAGATCCTGTAAGTCTGGGCTTCCAGCTGCAGCAAAAGGGAGGCGGGGGAGCCAAGGAAGAGCTACGAAAGGAGGGGGCCTGAGACTGGAGCGGAGAAGACTTTGCCAACCCCTTTGGCTCCCCAGCCCGGATGGACAGGGCGGGGGTTCAGCTGCGGCTCCCCATTGGCTCTCTCGCGGGCCCCTAGACTTTCTATAAAGGGTGGCTGCAGAAGGCGCTGCCCTCACTGGCTCAGAGCGCAGCGCCTGCAGGCCTTAGACAGACGGATTCACTGACTGAAGACGACAGAAATTTAGTCGGAACGACCCCCAGACTGCGCGAAGGAGGAACGGTGCTGGGGGGGGAGGGTGTGGGGGGCTATTGTAGCTGCTGTCCTGAATTCGGAACCG
The DNA here is from genome assembly GCF_001890085.2 of Hipposideros armiger. Taxonomy (NCBI): domain Eukaryota; kingdom Metazoa; phylum Chordata; class Mammalia; order Chiroptera; family Hipposideridae; genus Hipposideros; species Hipposideros armiger. Next base: position 118,588 of record NW_017731604.1, on the reverse strand, counting down.
GCACTGCCTGCGCACCCCAAGCTGCGGAGCCTTTGGAGCCAGCCGCATTCACCAGCCTGGCGCTCGACTGCCTTGCTCAGCTCCGCGCACTTGCCCACCCCGAGCGGGTCCAGCGGTCCAGTCTTTTTGCTTTCCTTCTTGCCGTTCCCCCCC
>NW_017731604.1:100343-118355 GCF_001890085.2 Hipposideros armiger | reverse complement strand
CCACCCTCTGCCCCCATACCTGAGAGAGTGCATTCTCTGCTCAGAGCTTCAGGACGCTGAGCAGCGGTCGCCTAGCGCTCAGTGAAGACCCCCCCCACCCCTCCCTCTCTCTTCCCCCTGCGCTTCCTGGCCCGGTAGTTTAGGGACCTTGAGTTTCTCCACAGACGTCAAGCTGGACGCCGTGACAACAGAATCGCCCCAAGGGGCTTTACCGAATCCCAACACCATGGGCTATGGGGACGAGCTCACCCCCGAAGCTCTGAGCGTGCCGAGCGGGTTTGATGACCTGATCACCTCCTCCGCCTCCCAGGTGCTGCAGGCTATTTCTAATGCCGCGTCCGCGGTTGGTAGCTCAGGCCGCGGTAGTGTGCTCTCCATGATCCATAAGCTGCCTGAGCATATCTCCAACATGGGCAACCTGGCTGACACGTCAGGTCCCATGGCTTCGGATATGGTGTCCCAGGATGAGCGGGTACAGTTCTGGCTAGTAATAGGGTACACCGTAGTGGTATTTGCTGCCATACTAGGCAATTGGGTATTAAACCATGTGATTATGAAGTACAAGAGGGTGCACACTGCCACCGGCCTCTTTGTCGTCAACATCTCCGTGACCAACATGATGCTGGCTTTTCTCAGCTCTCCCTTCACCATGGTAAGCTGGGCGCTGAGGAGGGGGATTTGGGGCTCAGGCCATGAGATCAGTAACACAACCGTGCACTTGCAACAGAGAGAGCTGGCAGTGGGAAGGAGCGCTGAATCAGGTTGGGTTGATTTGGAAAGTGCGCAGAGACAGGAATGGCTGAAAGATGGTGTAAACGGTTTTAGAACTTGGGGGTGGGGGTACGGGCACGATTGTGTTTGTGTTGCTGAATTAATCTTCCGCCTTGGCAGAAGCTGAGACTTAGGTTGCCCAGGGAGGCATCAGGGACCTGTTGCAGGTGAGCTTTAGACTGACATGTGAGCTTTGTCATAAAGACCTAGCTTCAGTTCCCCCATCTTTTAAACGCAGTGTTTAGAATGAAAAGTGGCTAACAGTTTTTGTGATTTGGGGTCTGTGTCTTCAAGCTGGGCTGTTTGTGTGGGGAAAGATAGGAAGGGCATGAGAAATGCAAGGTGAAAATGTTTCTTTGCTTCTTGAGACAATAATGTTAGCAGTTTGGTGAAGCACTGCTTCTACTTATGTTTTTGAGCTTGTAAGAGGGGAAAACCCAGGGCTGAGTCCTTGTGCCTCACCATGCCCTTTCTTCCACAGGTGCGCTATTTGTGTAATTCCTTGGTGTTTGGGAAGATGACATGCCACCTCAGTCATTTTGCTCAGTACTCTTGTGCCTATGTAACTGTGATGACCATGGCTGCTATATCTCTGGACCTACATCGGGTATGTGTTTCCCAGGGCTCTTCGGGTCTTGCAAAGGGGTAGGTTCCTATTCTAGATAGATGGAAGCAGCCAAGAACACAATCTAAAATGTTATTTGAGTTCCTTGAGAGAATGTATGTGACTATATATGCCTAATTGCAAAATGGTGAAATACAGACCTTCACCATATCAAATCTTATGTAATAAAATTACCATCATCTTTGATATGGTACTATGGAAACAAATGCGGCAATAAGCAGATGATAAAAAGTGTCCTCCCTCTCCTTTGGAAAACATTTTTTATTTGCTGCGTTGCAGGATCAGCTAAGGGAATAAAGAGGGAAAGATGAGTCAGAGGAGGGTGTGGCTTCAGAGCTGTGGTGGGTTGAGTCTGGGAGGTGGGCTTAAAGTCTGTGAGTGACAGCTGAGCAAATGAAGTGGGAAGGCATGGAGAGACTTGAGGAAGGAGTTGGGAGGAGGGATGGAAGTGACTTAAATGGAAGGAGGTGGGGCAGAGGGTGAAAACCTGGGAGGGGTTACATTGTTAATTAGTTGGGAGGGAACCAGAAAGCAAGTGAGATGGGAGGGATATAGATGAAGATTTGAAGGGGCTGTGGCTGGAACCAGATGGAAAGGGCCATGGAGAAATCTAGGTAATAAGAGATAGAGGAAGATGGGAGATGAGATGGAAGAAGGGAAGGAAGGAGAAGGGAGGGAGGAAGGAAATAGTGACCATGGAGGGATCAAGATGGGAGGGGATGTAGGGAGAAGGGAGAAGGGAAAAGGGCATGAAGGGAACCAAGTGGGAGAAAAGATGGAGGGATGTAGAGTGCTTATCCAGCCATATATGATAAAGAAAAAATAAGTCACACTTTTGGACATGCATCCTCTTTTCCACTGAACTCCTTATTCAGAGACAGAAACTTTTGAAATCAGTCCGCTTGGATTCCCATCTTCCCGTTGAAATGTTTCTCTCTACACTAACCAACTTTGCTCTTTCATAAAACAAAATGCCATTCATCTGTCAACTGAACTAGTACCCAAAGCACATTACTCACGCACCTACCAAATCTTTACACCTTTGAAAATAATGTCAGTTGATGAATGACTAATAATTAACCCTAATTTGATTTATTGAATTGGGCTGGGGTCCTTTTCTTCCAGGTGATGCTATATCCTCTGAAGTCCCGAATTACTCCAATGCAAGGCAATGTTTGCATCATTGTCATCTGGATTGTGAGCACCTGTGCCGCTTTGCCACACGCCATTTACCAAAAGCTTTACCAAGTGGAGATTGGGTAAGAGGAACACAGGATGGCCAGTGTTTGGATTCCAGCAACCTGAGACCTTTGAAGTCTCATGGAATAATAAGAATGGGATAGGGGCTGGAATTTCAAAACATGGGTACAAAAATAAATTTCTCTAAACTGAAACTTATTAAAAGTACCCAAGAACTCTCATGGCAGGGGGTTGTTAAACATATTACTTTCTGTTTGAAGGCTATTGTTTCTCCATATGTCACATTAAAGTTCTGGAATAGGTGAACCCTGAAGCTCCCTGCTTTATAACTCTAATCTTCAGGCCTAACACAGACACAAATAGTAAATATGTCTCTTCCTTAAGGCCTAACTGCTATATGATACCTGGATGTGAGTCTCAGGGAAAAGGAAAATTAAGTTAATATTTCTCTTTTCTGTCTCCCTTATAACCTAGAAACAGAACTGATGAAACTATCTGTGTCCCCAGTTTCTCATATACTTCAAAATCCACATGGAAATACCTTGACCTGAGCACCTTTTTGCTCTTCTTCATCTTGCCTTTGATGGTGCTGATGGTCGTTTACGGTCATGTTGCCAAGAAGCTGTGGATCCATAATGCTGTTGATGATATCAACATTCACACCTACATCTGTCAGCGTGGGAAGAAGAAGCAAACCCTGAAGATGCTGATGATGGTGGTGCTTGTCTATACTATCTGCTGGCTTCCTCTCAACCTCTACCTGGTGCTGCTATCCAGTGAATCCATCTCAAGCCACAATGGTCTCTACTTCTTCCTCCACTGGCTGGCAATTAGCAGCTCATGCTATAATCCTTACATCTATTGCTGGCTCAGTGATAGCTTCCAGATTGAAGTTCAGAAAGTCATCATGGAAATCCAGAAGATGCTGCTAGATGGAATCAGCCGCCTGAGAAGGGAGCACCGCCAGCTGAGCTCTGTCTCACCCACTCACCACCCTGCTTGGGTGGATCCCAATGCTGGAGTGCCCAAATTCCCACGATTCAAAGATTTCGATGAGCTACCCAGTCCCCCTCCATCCCCAGAGGTGGAAACCTCCTTTCTCTACCCACCAGTGCCTAGAGTTTAAGCTGCCCAGACCGCGATAGATTATCCATCCTCAAAATCTCTGATATAGGGTGGGACCAAAATAATTAGGTTTCATTCATTTTTCATGGTGGGGGGAGTGGAGGGAGGGGTTGGAACTTGAGGAATGGGGGCTATGTGAGCCACCATGTCTCACTTGCTCTTTCATTTCCTTCTGTCTGTCTTTTCTTATGTTCCCTATTCCTACTTGTTTTCTTTCTCCCAATAGTGAGTAAACTGAAGATATTAGATTTCCAGGTTCATCAGAGATGTTTCTACATCACTCAAAGGAAAGTTGCACTCTGGCTTGGAGTCTCCTGTGTTTCATCTCTGATTCTGGAGACTGTTCCCCTCACCATTCTTTGTGTGTCCACCTGGCCATGACACTTGTCTTCTGACATCATAGTCATTGTCTCAGGAGCTGCAAGAGCCACCAGAGATTCTTATTTGTATTTTATTTAGATGGACAAGAGGTCAATGTCCATATCATGTCCAATACTTTTCCAGGAAATGCCAGAAAAGAAATGTATAGTTCCTGAAACTTAATCGGGTTCTCTGGGAACTTAGAGCTTCCTATAAATGCAAGTAGTCATATCTTATCTCCTTATGGCAGAATGAGAATGAGCTATCTTACAGGAAAAGACAAGGCAGTTAAATGGCTCAACCCACATCACCTGGGATATTTTTCCAGATTGCAAATACACTTTGATGACAACTTCCCTTTAAATATGGTGACAATTTAAGTGCCCAAGTTAACGCTGCAAAATCAAAAAATTCTCCCTGTTTCTTGACCCTACATTTAACATAATACTTTGTCTTATGTAAACTTGCACTATCTAGTTTCGCCTTTCTTTTTCTGGAAAAAAGAGAACGTGTAATGTGTTCACTGTTAATTTAATTGTTTCCAGTTCTCTAGTCTATGAGGATTTCAATTCAGCAGGAGAGATGAGGAGGAAGTAATGATCTCATCTTTCTCCTGCTATTGCCTTTCATGAGGAGACAATGTTATTAAGGCACATTGAAGGGTATAGCTTGTGTGTGTCAAGATGATGCCAAGATGAGGTAGGATTTTTTTCTCTTCCTCCTCAGCTTCCTCCCCTCCTTCTCTTGGTTCCCTTCCTCACACCCTCTCTTTACCCCTTTTCATCTCCTCCTTGCTCCCCTTCTTTCCCTCTCTTCCCATCTCTCTCTTTCCCCCTTCACCTTCTCCTCCTCTACTTTCTCTGTACCACCATTCTCTTCCCCTTCCTCTTCCTCTTCCTCCTCCTACAAATTCCTCACTTCCTCTCATCCTCTTTTCATGTCACCTTTGTTCCCCTCCATCCTTTCTTCCCACCTCCTCTCTACTTCTTCTTATCCTTTTCCTCCCCTCCCCTTCACTCCTTTCACCTTCCCCCAATTATCTTCCCTTTTCTCCTCTTTACCTCTCCTTGTCCCACTCATTGCCCCTCCTCTTCTTTATCCAGCTTCCTCATTTCTCCCAAGTCTCTTTCTTCTTTAGCACCACTCTGTCTCTATTTCTTCCTTCTTTCTTCTTTCCTCCTCCATTATCTATCTGTCCATCCTTTATTTCTTTGAACTCTGATGTGTAGTGTAAACTATTGCTTTTCCATTGTATTTTAGCTATTGTTCATCAATTCCCTCCCATATTCCTCTCTTCTCTTCAGAATTCACACTTCTCTCATCCAGTGGAAGCCTGGGGATCTTGGAAGCTCCTGAGCTGCAGCCTGTGGATATAAATTTTGCAGTCTCTGCACTGCTCCATAGGCCTCTGTATTGAGTGCTGGCTACTGATTACATTTTTCTCTTCTATAGTTCTCTTTCTCATACAATTCTAACTATCAGAATGTGACTGCCCATTATGTCCTCCTGGAGGATAGGGTGACTGACTCATCCCAGGATTGTGGAGGAAATTGTCCAAACTTAGGCCATACGCCCTGTGTCTGCTGGGAAGTGAGTACCATGCAGTGACCCTCAAGATCATGACCCAGTTTTCTTTGGAGAAATTGTACCCAGTTCAGGAATGTTTCTTCTATAGCCACTCATGTGTTTGTTTGTTTTAACTCTTTCTATTCTGTAGCATTTTAGCTATTGCTCATTTCCCCCTCCCTCTCCCTTTCTCATAGTCATACCCCCACAGAAGCAACATAACTTCAAAACAACAGCAGCAACAACAACAACAACAGACTTTTATCACCACAGTATAACTCTGGAGATTCTCTTGAAAGTCCCAGGCCCAGATAACTGGCTTCATACTTTTGTTGCTGCATTTGCTGTGAACTTCATAGTGACTCCTGTACCCCACTGGCTTTAAGCAGTTTTAAAAACAGGTTATCATAATCTTGTGAGAGTGTATGTGTGCTTCTGCTTCTATCTATTTCTCCTCAATGAATTTCTCTTGCTTCTCCTATCTTAATCATTTTCTTTTTAACAGGATGTTTTCAAAGTCCTTTGCATCCTTGCGTTTCCTCAGGAAAAGGGCAAGCCAGAGGCATAAAGCAGATTAACTGGAGTTTAGCTTCTGGCTTGTCTCATCCCACTTGGTGACAGCAAAATGTGGATTTTTTTTGAAGTCCAGGTATCTATGGAAATTTTCCATACTTGCTAGAGTATTGCATCCCTTTTTTTAGATCAAGAAGAATTTGAGGAGAAAGAGCTATAGTTTAAGCTCTGTTTCTTTCTATTTTCACTTTCATGAATGAAGCCTTTATCTCCCCTCCCTTCCTACACTCACCACCAAAAGTTAAAAAAAAACTATATTCATACAAGTATAAGACTAAATATTTAGAGAAGTCCTGGACTAACTAGATGACAACATCTGCTGGTGCCACCACTGTAAATTGCACATCCACCTATCATCACCTTTCAGCTTCAGCTGTTTTTGAGATTGTAGTCTTTGTGACTGGTGAGCTCGGCTGATATCTTTTTCTCCCTCCTTATGTAAACCCTTATCATTTTTTTGAACTAACTGACAGACAGCTGTCCTTCTCATTTTCCTTTTGGCAGGATGGATACATCGCAGGACAATCAGAATGACTGTCTAGTACTTTGCCTCCCCATAAGCAGAGGGCAGAATGGAATTGCCCCTAGGTACCCAGTGTTTCTTGGAGGAATTATACCTTGCTCTGATATGCTCTTTTACCTGCTTAGAATTAAGAGAAATTCAGATAAAAGGGCTATCATTGTAATTTAAATGACTATTGTGCTATAGTATGTTCACCTAATGTTCTCTCATTCCCAGGAAAACCCCCTCCCTACTCTCACCTTTGTCCTCCAAAGAATCAGACCACATCCCCGCCCCCCAGTAAGGCTGGAGAACTGGAATGTTCCATGCTTGACAGATGATCCAGCTTCAATGTCTGCTGCTTCCTCCACTTCATACTCACAGACGTTTGTCTACCCAGCAGCTTTGCTGATACACAAGATGTTGAAGAAGCGGGCCTCTTGGTAGTTTCAGTTTTTTGTGGGTATTGCTTAGATTTTTTTTCAGCAGCAACTATTTTTAACTCAGCACCCAATTAAGTCTGAGGGTGCTACCATTGTAAGTAGTTTCTGGCTGGGGGCACTAATTTGGTTGGAACATGGTGCTAATGAGCTCTAGGTCTTAGGCTCTAATCCATGTGCAGCCATTTAGCTCTGTGAGTTTGAGTGTGGTGCTAAAGAACTATGGGCACACAGGTTCAAAACCCCATGTGTGTCTGTTTACACAGACTGCACCACTCACCCTGGCCAGCCTTTTTCTGAACATGGGTTATCAGCCATCTGGAAGACCTAACAAAACTGTTCTTTGAATAGCCTTGCAAAATTCATTTTCACTTCTGGAGAAACAGTTTAAAGTGTATTACCTACTGGTAGTGTGTTAGCAGTCACCTTCTTGTCAGAAAGACACCATTTTTGAAATGTATATTTGAACAAAGAGAGTTACAAAAGTGGTGGATGGGAGAAGTTGCCAAATTCTCCCCTTTCACACATGCAAATGCATATGCCAGCCTTTGTCCAATGCCAACAAACTGTATCTTGGTCCAACCCAGGACATTTTAAAAAATGATTTGATGAGAGTAAAATCTAAATGCAGCTGGTCCAATGTCATGCCTCATTGGGACAGGTTGGATTAGGGGTATTTATCCCCTGACACATATATCTGGGATGCTAGTAATCAATCTTATATGTTACTCACTTGTATATGTGTAATGTAGATTCACTCCTAGGTGTTGAGCTGAAGGCCTCTTTCATTGAGAATTCCCTCCCCTCCTGTAGTTAAGGTATCTTTGTATGCTCTCTCTCTATCTATCTATCTATCTATCTATCTCTCACACACACACAAACACACACACACATGCATACATACTCACACAAATATGCAAACACACACACACATCCACACATGTGTGAACACACATAAACACCCCCCACATATACAAACTTACACACATACAGAAAAATGCACACACAGATTTACTGTATTTTAAAACAAACATAACCAGGTCTTTTCATAATGCATATTTCAAATCTAAATTTTATTTTTAGTCATTATTTCAGTCAATTATCTGTTTGAATGAATGAACTCTGTGATTTTTTCAAAACAATCATCATTTCTTGGGGTGATTAGATGACTATTTTGTACATTGTTGCAGATGCTGACCATAATTTATTAAAATATGTGTATCACTCACTTCTCTGGCATTGTAACATGGCCAGTGTCTTACTAGCAAATGGGTATAACAATACCAATTGTATATTTATTATTGTAAAGAAAATCCACTTAATCTTAAAAACAAACCTTCAAAGGAGTAGCAACTTGAATGCACATGAGCATAAACAATTCATGCAGAGATAATTACACACACACAGAAGAACATAAACATATACACAAACACAAAATGATACACACACAGCTTCAAGAAACCCTTAACATAAAAAAATCTTGTTGATTCATGCCAGAAAAGGACTTTTTTTTAAAATGCCATTTTATTTTAAACATTACATATAAAATCGTAATTTTATATTACACCTGAGAATTCATCAAGACATTGAGACTTTTGGGCTCAGTCCCTTGTTAGCACAAAGAATGTAAGAAGGACAACAGAAGGCTAAAATTCCTTTCCCTACATTTTGAGGAATTTTTTTAAGCTTGGGTGTTCACTTCTCCATGACCTGGTTTAATAGGTAGCTTTGCTCCAGGAAAGGTTCATGCCTTAATATCAGCAAGTGACTACCTGGAACCATAATTACAAATGAGGACCATCTGCTTGCTACTTTGCCATTGCTGAAGGCTGTCAACATTTCTAAACTATGAGGCAAAGCCTCATTGATGAACACTGTTGTCCTTGGGGCCATGTAAGAAATGAAAGGAGATGGACCCAGTCTGGACAGTTTGAGAGTGGGGATGAAGTTGTTTATTCTGATAACTCTTGTTCAGAGAGTTTTCTGTGTCTAGTTCAAACTCCCTTCCTTTGTAACAATAATATAACTATCTTATATGTTATGATGACTTTGTGATTCTCAAAGTAAGACCTTTCAGTGTTTTTCAATGTGTTTGTTGTCAATGTATTCCCCCACATTGAAAAACTAAAGACTACCAAGGGGTCTGGTTAAGATTGCAGATTTTATTTGTAAATATGCAGGTGAATGGGGATATACTCTGAAAACTGCAAAGCACTGGATCAACTGTTGTTGCTCTGCAGCTTGGACAGGAGCCTTTTTGTATCCTAGGGAAAACTTGATGCTGAAGTTGAAATAGCCTTATCAGGATGCCCAAAGTGGGTACCAAGGAAAAAGTATAGATTTTAGCTTGAAGTAAGTTTCTTAACATAATAGGTACATATTCTGAAGGAAGTGCCCACATTTAGATTTATGTAAATAGATTTATGTTAACCAGGGTAGTTGAAATGTAGTAACAACATTTACAATTTACAGATTTTACTAGGTATTTCATCAGGAGTGAATCTAGCTAATGTGTGTGTGTGTGTGTGTGTGTGTGTGTGAGAGAGAGAGAGAGAGAGAGAGACAGAGACAGAGACAGAGACAGAGACAGAGAGAGATTACGTCTTACTAGAAATAAAGTTGCCTTGGTTTAACTATTTTTATAGAACTATCTTAGAAGATATCCAGGAGAGAGATACAGATCTAGCTGGCCCACAAGAACTTTGCTCTAGAGCAGCGGTTCTCAACCTATGGGTCACGACCCCTTTGGGGGTTGAACGACCCTTTCACAGGGGTCGCCGGGTACTCGTATGTGGGCGTATCTGCATGTGGGCCTGGAGACGGATAGAGGAGCGGTGTCTCAGTTCCTAAGACCATCGGAAAATATGTGTTTTCCGATGGTCTTAGGCAACCCCTGTGAAAGGTTGAGAACCGCTGCTCTAGAGGGTTTCCCACTCAAAACACTGATTCAAAGTGGTATAAAACCTTCATTAACAGTTGGGAAACTGAATACCCTTTTTATTGCATTAGACAAGAGATTATTTTGTCAAGGCCTTTGTACCTGTAACTTGGAACTCAAGTATGAAAGTTTAGTATAAAAAAAACACTCAATGAAATAAAAATTTTAATGCAAATAAAATAAAAATAACCCATAAACAAAGAAAATAAATGATCCCTTAGACTTTATAAGGTAGTTAGTGAAGTTTATTTTCTATTCCAACATGTGCCTGAGCAGTGCCTCTTGGCCCCCCATGGTTCGAATCTGAACTTGATGATACCTTAATGACTTTCAGCTTTTCAACATTTGCCACTGATTTGTCCTTGTGAGCATGCTCAGTGAAATGATAGAAATATCCTGGGTGTTTGTGCACACTCAATCCTACACTAGCTACATGGTGTAAACCAAGTGGTGGTGTGGGCTGTGTGGGACTGAAGACTCCCAAGGAAGAAGACTGAGTTTGCCACGTTCTCTGTATGCAAGCTGCAGCAGCGGTGTTTAAATGGCACAGGAAATAAAGTTCCCTTCAGAGATACTGACAAGTTGCAATGGGACATCCTGACAAAGGGGAATGAGGGAAATCTTATCCTGTTACAACAGGACAATAGACATTGTTTTGGGTTCCCAGCAAGGATAACTGCAATACTTATTTTCTTGTTATTGTTGCTTTAAATATGCTCTACTAATGTTCCTATTCCTCTGTACCCTCATGTAATGTTTGATTCTAGATTCTGGATTGGGGATGGGAGGGACCGTAGGGTAGGGGATATTGTAGTGGGTGGGAGTATGGGAAGTGGGAGTAGATTAGAATATATATGTATTCATACACACTAAATAAAAATATTTGTTTAAAGCACTTCCAAGCTCTTCTTATATGAGAGGATCTGGTTGGGGGTGGGTGGATATTTCATCAGCGGTTATTTGTGATCCTCAGTAGTTGTCATAAGTTAAGTCAACATTAATTGAAAACTTTTCTATGTGCTCAACATGTAATATTGAAGTAGGAGTGGATGTATAACATAAAAGCAAATCCTTATATCTCTACCTTGGTAAAGCTTCCTGGTTAGCAAAGAAGACAAATAGTTTGCCCATGAGAACACTAGGAAGTCAAGTCTCTACCTTCTGGTTTGGTAAATAGAAAACTATGTTAGGACTGTAATGGGAAGAGAAACAGACTCCCAGAATGGGTGAGGTCAAGTCTAGAGTTCCCAAAGGAGGAAAGATGCCTCATGCAATAAAACCAAATCTAAAAATTCCAAGGTTTAAACCAAGTAGGAGAATTTCCAAACAGGGATGAGTAGCTAACCAAGTGGCTTAAAGCTGACACCCTGAATTTACCATTCCTTTAAGCATCTTTTGCTTGAATTACTACAACAATCATCCTGGCCCCCAGAAGTGCTCTATGCCCTTTGTATGCTCTGACTCTTTAAAACTCAGTAAAGTCTTTTGTAAAACTCAGTTTTTCTCTGGTGTGTTAAAGGAGAACAATTGGGAAATACATGTGTTGTATTCAAAAAGCATAAACAGAGGTTAACAAATTCCCAATCTTAGATCCCATTGTTTCCAGCTTCCACACTAACCTATTCCCAGGACTTCCAAATTCATACAGTATCTGAGAAGTCCAAGACTGAACCTCCTTACAGTAACCTTGCTTAAGCTTCCAATTTCCTAGCTTCTGACTTGTCTTTGCTTGAAGGTCATTATGGTAATACCTGCTATATAAGAGCCTCCTCCTGGGCAAATGTATATTTATCTTATAAATGTTGCCCAACTATAAGTACCCCCACTATGTCACATGCATCAGAAAGTTATTTTGCAAGATCCAAGATGACAGAATAGATAAACACTGTACCTGCGTCCTTCCATGAACACATTAAAATTACAACTAAGTTATAGAACAATCAACCTGGAGAAACATCTGAAGAATAGCTGAACAGAAGTCCTACAATTAAAAATTTAAAGAAGAACCACATTGAGACTGGTAGGAGGGGCAGAGACACAGAATGGGCTCCAAACCTCCCTGTTGCAGTTGAGAATCATGAGGGATATCTCAGCCTTGGAGTTTCCCCCTGGAAGAGCGAGGGACACCAGCCCTCTACACCAGGCTCCCCAGCCCGGAGTACTGGTGCCCACAACATGGCTGTGAAAAGAAGTAGGGATTCCAACTATTTGGGTGGGACAGAAGGTTGTGGGAAATCCAGACATTCTCTTAAATGGCCTGCGCACAGACTCCCACGCTCACAGGTACTCACCTTGGGCTCCAGTGGAGGGACTGTGACTCAGGGGACCTTAGAGGCAGATGGAGGGCACACTGAAGTGTGTGGCTTTGGGGAAAGGACCAGAGGACAGTCAGCATTTTCCCAGTAAGGGGTCCTTCTCCCATGCAGCCACCAGGTGGGCGCCTATGTTGAGCCCATCCCCACAGGCCAAATCTGAATCTGATTGGCCTGGTGAGCTCTACTGCTCCACTCTGCTGACTCAGCAAGGACCCCACCCCACCCAACTTTAGCACTGCCTGAGGCACTTTGTTTGAGAGGAGCCAACCCCTGCCACATTGCACTCTTTCTTGAAACACTATTGGAGTCCATGGGACCTAGGAGGACAGTGACCAGCCTCAGTGTGCTCTGAGACTTTCGCTGAGTAGCCCCAGGCTCAGCACTGCCACAAAACCAGAGTCTACATTAATCTAGTGACCACAACTCTTCCCACTCTAGTGATTCCCTGAGACCCCGCATCACCATATATGGCTATTACAATATTATTGATATATTCCTTATGCTATACTGTACATGCTCATGACTATTTTGTAATTACCAATTTTTACTTCATTTTTTAGACATGTGTTTTATTTCTAAATATCAATATTTAATACATAAGATTATATAACTTTCACAGTTAAAGTTATCATGAGAAATTTTACGTGTCTCCTTAAAATGATGCCAGGGAGTACATACATTTTCCAAATTTCTATCTGCTTCTACTTCTTTTTTGTTTCAACTTTCTTTTTTCATACACTTTTAAATTTTTTATTTTGACATTCAATATTATTTTATGTTTATTTCAGGTGTACAGCATTGTGGTTAGACATTTATATAATTTAAGAAGTGATCCTCCTGACTAGTCTATTACCCACTTTGCACTATACACATAGTTATTACCATACTAATGACTATGTTTTCTATGCTTTACTTTACATTCCCATGACTAATTTGTAACTACCAATTTGTACTTCTTAGTCCCTTCCCCTTTCTGACCCATCCCTCAAAGCTCCCTCCCATATAGCATCCATTAAAATGTCCTCTGTATCTATGAGTTTGTTTCTGTTTAGTTTGTTCATTTATTCTGTTCTTTAGATTCCACGTATAAACGAGATCATATGGTATTTGTCTTTCTCCGTCTGACCTAGTTCACTTAGCATAATACCCTCTAGGTCCAGCCATGTTGTCGCAAATGGTAAGATTTCATTATTTTTTATGGCCGAGTAATATTCCATTGTATACATGTACCACATCTTTATCCAGTCATCTATAAATTGACTCTTAAGTGGCTTGTATATTTTTGGCTATTGTAAATAGTGCTGCAATGAACATAAGGATTCATATATATTTTTGAATTAGTGTTTTGGATTTCTTCAGATAAATACCCAGAAGTGGAATTGCTGGGTCATATGTTATTTCTATTTTAAATTTTTTGAGAAACCTCCAAATTGTGTGCCATAGTGGCTGCACCAATTTGCAATCCCAAAAACAGTGCATAAGGGTAATATTTTCTCCACATCCTCACCAACATTTTTGTTGTTGATTTATTGATGATGGCCATTCTGACAGCTGGGAGGTTATATCTCTTTGTGGTTTTAATTAGCATTTCTCTGATGATTAGTTATCTCGAACATCTTTTCATATTTCTATTGGCTATGTATATGTTTTCTTTAGTGAAATCTATTCAGGTCCTCTGCCCACTTTTTAATTGGATTGTTTGGTTTTTTGTGTTGAGTTGTAAGAGTTCTTTATAAATTTTGGATATTAACCCTTTATCAGATGTATCATTGGTGAATATTTTCTCCCATTTAGTAGGCTGATTTTTTCATTTTGTTGATGATTATCTTTACTGTGCAAAACTCATTAGTTTCACATAGTCGCATTTGTTTATTTTTTTCTTTTGTTTCCCTTGCCTGAGGAGATATATCAGAAAAAATATTACTAAGAGAAATGTAAGAGTTTACTGCCTATGTTTCCTTCTAGGAGTTCCATGGTTTTAAGTGTTTAATCCATTTTGAGTTTAGTTTTGTATATGGTGTAAGAAAGCAGTCTCATTTCATTTTTTGGATGCATCTGTGCAGTTTTCCCAACACCATTTATTAAATGGACTGTCTTTACCACATTGTATATTCTTGCTTCCTTTGTCATAGATTCATTGACCATATAGGTGTTGGTTTATTTCTGGGCTCTCTAATTTGTTCCATTGAACTGTGTCTGTTTTTATGGCAGTATGATGCTATCTTGATTACTATAGTCTTGTTGTATAGTTTTATATCAGAGAGCATGATACCTTCAACTATTGAATACATTCTTCTTTGTCAAGATTGCTGTGCCTATGGCAAACCTGAGAAATAAGAATAAAGTCATGGGGAATCATGTTACCAGACATCAAAACATACCACAAGGCTACAGTAATCAAAACAGTATGGTGCTGGCATAAAAACAGGCACATAGATCAATGGAACAGAATAGAGAGCCCAGAAATAAATCCATGCATCTACAGACAGTTAGTCTATGATAATGGAAGCAAGAATTTACATTGGGGTAAAGATAGTCTACTTAATAAATGGTGCTGGGAAAATTGGACTGACACATGAAAAAACTGAAACTAGACCACCGCCTTATGCCATACATAAGAACAAATTCAAAATGGATTAAAAACTTAAATGTAAGACCTGAAACCAGAAAACTCCTAGAAGAAAACATAGGGAGTAAATTTGCAGACATTACCCTGAGCAATATTTTTACTGATACATCCCTGTGGGCAAGGGAAGTAAAAGAAAAAATGAACATATAGGATGACATAAAACTTAAAAGTTTTTTCACAACAAAGGAAACTATCAATAAAAGAAAAAGGAAGCCTACTGAATGGGAGAAGATATTTGTCAACAATATATCTGATAGGGGGTTAATATCCAAAATGTATAAAATACTCATGCAACTCAACTCAACACCAAAAAAACAAACAACCCAATTAAAAATCAGCAGAGGATATGAAGAGACATTTCTCTAAAGAGGACATATGGATGGTCAACAGGCATATGAAAAAATGTTCAACCTCACTAATCATTAGAGAAATGCAAATAAAAACCACAGTGAGATACCACCTTACCCTGGTCAGAATGGCTATCATCAATAAGGCAACAAACAACAAGTGCTGGTGAGGTTGTGGGGAAAAGGGAATCCTGGTGCACTGTTGGTGAGATTGCAGATTGGTGCAGCCACTATGGAAATCAGTATGGAGGTATCTCAAAAAAACTGGAAATGGAACTACCTTATGACCCAGCAATTCCACTCTTAGGTATTTATCCAGAGAAACCCAAGACAATAATTTGAAAAAATATATGCACCCCTATGTTCATTGCAGCGCTATTTACAATAGCCAAGATTTGGAAACAGTCGAAATGCCCATCAGTAGATGACTGGATTTAGAAACTGTGGTACATTTACACAATGGAGTATTACTCAGCTATAAAGAAGAATGAAATCTTATTATTTGCAACGATATGCATGAGCCTAGAGAACATTATACTAAGTGAAATAAGTCAGTCAGAGAAAGACAAATACCATATGATCTCACTTATATGTGGAATCTAAAGAACTGAATAAATGAGCAATGTAAACAAAAATGGTAGCTTTGCTGGACAGAGTAATCTTGGCCCTTGCTTTGCATCAAATTGAATATTTCCTGCCAGTCCCTTCTGGACTGCAAATTTCTGTTGGAAAAAATCACCTTACAGTCTTATGGGGGATTCCTTGTAGATAATTAACTGCTTTTCTCTTGATGCTTTTAAGATTCTCTCTTTCTCTTTAACCTTTGGCATTTTAATTATGATGTGTCTTGGTATTGGCCTCTTTGGGCTCATCTTGTTTGGGACTCTGTGCTTCCTGGCCTTGTATATCTATTTCCTTCACCAGGTTATGGAAGTTTTCTGTCATTATTTCTTCAAATAGGTTTTCAATTGCTTGCTCTCTCTCTTCTCTTTATGGTACCCCTATAATGCTAATGTTGGTAAACTTGATGTTGCCCCAGAGGTCCCTTAACCTCTCCTCAGCTTTTTTGGATTTTTTTTAACTGTTCTGATTGGGTCTTTTCTGCTACCTTATCTTCTACATTGCTGTTTTGATCCTCTACTTCATCTAATCCTTTATTGATTCCCTGTAATGTATTCTTCATTTCTGTTATTGTATTCTTTATTTCTGACTTTTTTTCATGTTTTCTCTCTCAGTTTTTATGTATCCTATCTCTTTGTTGAAGTACTCCCTGAGATCACTGAGCATCCTTATAACCAGTGTTATAGAACTCAGTGTCTGGTACGTTGCTGGTCTTCATTTTGTTTAGTTCTTTTTTGGAGCTTTGATCTGTTCTTTTATGTGGGATATGTTTCTTTGTCTCCCCATTTTGGCTGGCTCTCTGTGTTTGTTTCTATATATTAAGTAGGGCTTCAATGTCCTCCAGTCTTAGTAGAATGGCTTTATGCAGTAGGTGTGCTGTGGGGCTCAGTGGTGCAGTCTTCCTTTTCACCTGAGCCAGGTGCTCCAGGTGTGTACCTTGTGTGGGCTGTTTGTGCCCTCCTCTTGTAGTTGAGCCTTGGTTGGTATTTGCACATCAATGGGAGGGATGGACCCTAGGGCTCACTGGTTGAGAGGACTGGCCTTGACTACAGTGGAAGAGTTGTTGTGCAGGGGCTGACCTTACAGAGGAGGATATGCCTCATCAGGACTCTGGAGCCTGCCCAATCCACCCTTGGGTGTGTCATTCTTGGAGGCAGATGGGTGATGCTCAAGCTCATTTTGAAACTGGCCACTGGGGGCACCAGCTGCAGGAGCTCCTTGGAGGGGATCTGCTGTAGGTCAAGTTCAGCCACAGCCTGTGCCTTACCTGGGGCCAACTGGCAGGAGCCACAAAGAAATCTGCATGTGGCTGCTAGTCATGTCATGCTTGCAAGTGCCTTGAGAGGCCAAGCTGTGAACCAATTTCAGCTGCCGCTAGTGCTGTACTTAAGGCTGCTCAGCCAGAGGTACAGGACACGCTCAAGCCAGATGCTGCTTGTCTTGGTTCCGTGAACCTTTGAGAGGCCAAAGGAAAGTCTTCAGCATGAGCTAAGGCACGCAGGTTGTACAAAAAGGTCACTGGAAGTGGCTCAAGTGTGTCTGAAAATTGGGCTGGGTGGTTCTCAAATCACCAGTGCATGGCGAACGAATGGCAGAGACTCAGGTATGGCGGCCACCTTTGTCTGCATGTTGGGAGAAGAGAGCACTCAACAAAGAAACAAAGGCCTCTGCCAGTTCTCCATCCAGGAGAAAGCTGCCCCTCCAACCCCCATCCCAAGCCAGACAACTCAGTTCCCCACCATATGTCCCTGCCACCTTTCTAGTTGCTTACCCAAGCACTGGAGCTCAGAGTAAGTATTTGCACGGTCCCTTTAAGAGAAGCACCTGGGACTCCAGCTGCCCTCCATCTCAGTCACAATTTCCCCTGGTTTTCACAACCAGAAATTATGGAGACTTCTCTCACTGGCACTGGAACCCTGGGGTGGGGTGGGGCTGGGACCTCTCAATTCTCGGGGGGAGAGGGTCCTCCACAGCCAATATATCCTTCCTGATTTTTTTTT
>NW_017731604.1:95198-98288 GCF_001890085.2 Hipposideros armiger | reverse complement strand
ACAGTAGTTCCATTTCCAGTTTTTTGAGATACCTCCATACTGATTTCCATAATGGCTGCACCAATCTGCAATCCCACCAACAGTGCACCACGGTTCCCTTTTCTCCACAACCTCGCCAGCACTTGTTTGTTGATTTATTGATGATAGCCAATCTGACTGGAGTGAAGTGGTATCTCATTGTGGCTTTCATTTGCATTTCTCTAATGATTAGTGAGGTTGAACATTTTTTCATATGCCTGTTGGCCATCTGTATGTCCTCTTTAAAGAATGCCTCTTCATATCCTCTGCCCATTTTTTAATTGGGTTGTTTGTCTTTTTGATGCTGAGTTGTATGAGTGTTTCATAAATTTTGGATATTAATCCTTTATCAGATATAACATTGGAAAATATCTTCTCTTATTCATTAGGCTGCCTTTTTGTTTTATTGATGATTTCCTTTGCTGTGAGAAACCTTTTAAGCTTGATGTAATCCCATGGTTTATTTTTCTTTTATTTCCATAGCCTGAGAGGATATCTCAGTAAAAATATTACTGGGGGTAATGTCTGCAAATTTACTCCCTATGTTTTCTTCTAAGAGTTTTATGGTTTCAGATCTTACATTTAAGTCTTTAATCCATTTTGAATTTGTTCTCGTATATGGTGTAAGTACGTGGTCCATTTTCATTTTTATGCACGTGTGAGTCCAATTTTCTTAGCACCATTTATTAAATAGACTCTCTTTACTCCAATGTAAATTCTTGCTTCCATTGTCATAGATTAAATAACCATATATGGATGCGTTTATTTCTGGGCTTTCTATTCCATTCCATTGATCTATGTGTCTGTTTTTATGCCAGTACCATACTGTTTTGATTACTGTAGCCTTGTAGTATGATTTGATGTTAGGTAGCGTGATACCTCCCACTATGTTCTTATTTCTCAAGATTGCTGTGGCTATTTGGGGTCTTTATGGTTACATATAAATTTTAGGATTATATGTTCTATTGCTGAGAAAAATGTCCGTGGTAGTTTGATAGGAACTGCACTGAATCTATGTATTGCCTTACATAGTATTGACATTTTAACTATATTAATTCTTCCTATCCATGAACATGGTATGTATTTACATTTATTTGTATCTTCTTTGATTTCTCTCTTTAATGTCTTATAATTTTCTGAGTACAGGTCTTTTACTTCTTTGGTTAAATTTATTCCTGGTATTTTATTGTTTTTGAAGTAATTGTAAATGGGATTGATTTTCTGATTTTCTTCTCATAGTTTATTATTGGTGTATACAAATGCAACTGATTTCTGAATGTTAATTTTGTATCCTGCTACCCAAGTAAATTCATTTATCAGTTCTAACAGTTTTTGGTGGAGTCTTTGGGATTCTCTCTATATAGTATCATGTCATCTGCATATAATGACAATTTTACTTCCTCCTTTCCAATTTGGATGCCTTTTATTTCATTTTCTTGTCTGATTGCTGTAGCCAGAACTTCCAGAACTATGTTGAANTCAGAGAAAGACAAATATCATATGATCTCACTTATACGTGGATTCTAAGGAACTGAATGGATGGGAGAAGTGGATGGAGATAGTCTCCTTCCTGATTTTTAATGATCACACACGGGTGTGGGATGAGCCTGTTCTGTGCCCATGCCTCTCCTACCAGTCTTGAGGTAGCTTCTTCTGCATGTCCTTAGATGTAGGACTTCGGTTCAGCAAGACTTTAGGCGATTCTCAAAGATGGCTGTTTTGTAGTTTAGTTGTAATTTTGACGTGGTCATAAGAGAAGGTAAGCACAGCGCCTACCTACTGCACCATCTTGACCGGACCTCACCCAATGTCTTTTTTTTTTTGGAGCATTTAGTCCATTTACATTTAAAGTAATCATTGGTAAGTATGTACTTATTGCCATTTTGTTAATTTTTTTGGTTGTTTTTGTTGTCTGTCTTCCTTTCTTATTTTGATCTCTTTCCTTTTGAATGCTGACTTTATTTTCTTTTACTTAGGGTTCCTTTCTCTTTTTTTGCATATTTTTTGTAGGTTTCTGGTTTGTGCTAATCATGAAGTTCATATATATCTATTTATATTGATACCAGTTTATTTTAAGATGACAGGGATTTAAATTCAAATGCATTGTACGAACACTAAATTTTTACTCCCTCCTCCATGCTTTATGTTTTTGTCATTATGTTTGATGATATTTTTTATTTACTTTATTATTGTGAAATAAACATTTTTTAAATTTGATTCAGCTGTAAAACACAGTGCAATAGTTATACTTTTTACCCCCCAAAGTGACCACCCCACTCCCCCAATCTGCCACCCCACTTCCCCCAGCCATATCATACATACCCATTACAATTCCCTTGACTCAACTCCTACACTATACTCCGCGTCCCGTGACTATATGTGTGTGTGTATATATATATATATATATATATATATATATATATATATATTCACTTATAGTTGACATACAATATTATACAGCAACAGCTTCAGGTGTACAGTGCAGTGATCAAGCCTGTACCCCATCCATGAAGCAGTCTCCCTAACAAGACTTGTGACCATCTGACACCCTACAAAATATTTACAACATTATTAATTATATTCCTCGAACTGTCTTTCATATCCCTGTGGCAATATTATAGTTACCTATTTATGCTGTCTAATCCCTTCCCTTTCTCCCATCCCCACCCCCCCTCCCAACTAGAAAACATCAGTTGTTACTCTGTATCTCTGAGACTATTTCTGTTTACTTTGCTTGTTCATTCAGTTTTTGAGATTCCACATATAAGTGAGATCATATGGTATTTGTCTTTCTCTGACTGACTTATTTCACTTAACATAATGTTCTCTAGGTCCATCCATATCATTGCAAATGCTACAATTTCATTCTTCTTTATAGTGGAGCAATACTCCATTGTATAAATGTACCACAGTTTCTTAATCCAGTCGTCTACTGATGGGCATTTTGGTTGTTTCCAGGTCTTGGCTATTGCAAATAGCACTGCAATAAATATAGGGGTGCATATATTTTTTCAAATTAGCGTCTTGGTTTTCTCTGGATAGATACCCAAGAGTGGAATTGCTGGGTCATAC
>NW_017731604.1:69564-93803 GCF_001890085.2 Hipposideros armiger | reverse complement strand
TCCTCCTTTCCAATTTGGATGCCTTTTATTTCATTTTCTTGTCTGATTGCTGTAGCCAGAACTTCCAGAACTATGTTGAATAGAAGTGGTGGAAGTGGGCAGCCTTGTCTTTTTCGTGATCTTAAGGGAAAAGCTTTTAGCCTTTCCCCATTGAGTACGATGTTTGCTGTGGGCTTATCATATATGACCTTTATTATGTTGAGGTATGATCCCACTATCCCCACTTTGCTAAGAGTTTTTATCATAAATTGCTGCTGGATTTTGTCAAATGCTTTTCATGCTTCTATTGATATGATTATATGATTTTTATTTTTCATTTTGTTAATGTGGTGTATAACGTTAATTGATTTGCAGATATTGAACCAACCTTGCATACCAATAATAAATCCCACTTGATCATGGTGTATGATCTTTTTAATGTGATGCTGGATTCTGTTTGCTAGTATTTTGTTGAGGATTTTTGCATTATGTTCATTAGGGATATCAGCCTGTAGCTTTCCTTGTTTGTAGTATCTTTGTCTGATTTGGGGATAATAGTAATAGTGGCCTCATAAAATGTGCTTGAGAACCTTCCCTCCTTCTGTATTTTCTGGAATAGTTTGAGAAGAATAGGTATTAATTCTTTTTTGAATGTTTTGTAAAATTCACCTGTGAAGCCATCTGGTCCAGGACTTTTGTGTGTTGGAAGCTTGTTGATTACTGACTCAATTTTTTGGTAGTAATCAGTCTGTTCAGAGTTTCTGCTTCTCCTTGGTTCAGACTTGGTAGATTGTATGCTTCTAGAAATGTATCCATCTCGTCCAGATTGTCAAATTTGTTGGCATATAGTTACTCGTAGTATTTTCTTACAATTTTCTCTATTTCTGTGGCATCTGTTGTCACTTCTTTTTCATTTCTAATTTTATTAACTTGGTCCTCTCTTTTTCGTGGTGACTCTGGCTAAGGGTTTGTCGATTTTGTTTATCTTTTCAAAAAACCAGCTCTTGGTTTCATTGATCTTTTGTATTTTTTTGTCTGTATTTCATTTATTTCTGCTCTGGTCTTTATTATTTCCTTCTTTGTACTCCCTTTGGGCTTGTTCTGCTGTTCTTTCTCCAGTTCCCTTAGGTGTAAAGATACTCTGTTGATATGAGGTTGTTCTTGTTTTTTTTAAATAGGCCTGCATTGCTATAAATTTTCCTCTTAGGACTGCTTCCGCTGCATCCCATAGGTTTTGGGTTGTTGTGTTTTCATTTTCGTTTGTCTTTAGATAGCTTTTGATTTCTTCCTTGATCTCAGTTTTGACCCACTTGCTATTTAATAACATATTATTCAGCCTCCATGTATTTGTGTGAGTTCCAGGTTTCTTCTCATAATTTATTTCTAGTTTCATAGCACTGTGGTCAGAGAAGAGGCTTGATATGATTTCAATCTTCTTAAGTTTATTGAGACTGGTTTTGTGTCCTAACATGTGGTCTATCTTGGAAAAAGTTCCATGTGCACTTGAAGAATGTATATTCTGTTGCTTTGGGGTGAAATGCTCTAAAGATATCAATTAAATCCAGCTGGTCTAAAGTGTCATTTAAGGCCACTGTTTCCATGTTGATTTTCTGTCTGGAGGATCTGTCCATCGGTGACAATATGGTGCCGAAGTCCCCTACTACGATAGTGTTACTGTTGATCTCTGTCTTTATGTCTATCAAAATCTGGTTTATATAATTAAGAGCTCCTATGTTAGCTGCATAGATGTTTACTAGGGTTATCTCCTCTTGTTGAATCGATCCTTTCATTATTATGAAGTATCCATCTTTGTCTTTTATTGTGTTCTTCATTTTAAAGTCTATTTTGTCCGAAATAAGTATTGCTACTCCAGTTTTTTCTCACTTCCATTTGAGTGAAATATCTTGTTGCATCCCTTTACTTTCAGTCTGTGTGTGTCTTTTGATCTGAGACAAGTCTCTTGTAAACAGCATATGCATGGGTCCTGTTTTTTTATCCACTCAGCCACTCTATGTCTTTTGATTGGAGCATTTAACCCATTCACATTTAATGTGATTATTGATAGGTGCATATTTATTGCCATTTTGTTTTTTGTATTTCTGAACTTCCTGGGTTAGCTTGTTTTCCCCTTTCTTCTGTTTAAAAAAGCCCTTTTAATTTCCTGCAATGCTGGTTGGTGGTAATGAATTCCTTAAGCTTATTCTTTTCTCAGAAGCTCTTTATCTGTCCTTCAATTTTAAGTGATAGCCATGCTGGGTAGAGCAATCATGGTTGTAGGCCTTTATTTTGCGTCTCTTTGAATATTTCCTGCCACTACCTTCTCGCCTGCAGAGTTTGTGTAGAAAAGTCAGCTGTTAGTCTTACAGGAGTTCCTTTGTATGTAACCTGCTGTCTTTCTCTTGCTGCTTTTAGGATCCTGTCTTTGTCTTTAACCTTTGCCATTTTAACTATGATGTGTCTTGGTGTGGACCTGTTTGGGTTCAGCTTGTTTGGAACTCTCTGCACTTCCTGGGCTTGTATGTTGATTTCCTTCCCCAGCGTAGGGAAGTTTTCAGGCATTATTTCTTCAAATACATTCTCAATCCCTTGCTTCTTCTTTTCTTCTAGTATTCCTATGATGCGAATGTTGTTGTGCTTGATGTTGTCCCACAGGTCTCTTAAACTATTTTCATTGTTTTTATTCTTTTTTCTTTTTGTTATTCCAACTGGTTGATTTCTGCTGTTTTGTTCTAAATCGCTGATCCGATCCTCTGCTTCATCTAATCTACTGGTGATTCCTTCGAATGTGTTCTACATTTGCGTTATTGTATTCTTTAGTTCTAACTGGTTGTTTTTTATGATTTCTCTTTCTTTCTTTATGTCCTCACTAAGTTTCTTAAACATTCTTATCATCAGTGTTCTAAACTTTGATTCTGAAAGGTTGGATACCTCTGTTTCATTTAGTGCCATTTCTAGAGGTTTCTTCTTATCTTTTACTTGGGACATGTTTCTTTGTTTCTTCATTCTGACTGTCACTCTGTGATTGCTTCGATGTATTAGATATATCCCCTAGGGGGTAAAAAGGAAAATAGTTAAAAAGAAGGAAAAAAGAAAAAAAAATGAGGGGCTCTCCGCCTGCTTTAATCTGCAGACCACCTGCTCAGCAATAGAGAGACTCTGGGTGACTCATCAGCAGCTGTTGGGGAAGGGCTCAGTGTGTCATGCACTGGACTCCCTCTCAGGGTTTCAGTGAGCTTCCCGCAATTAGCTGCTGTGTGCTCTGGAACTGTGCTAACCACCAAAAATCCTCATGGGTTTTTGCGGGCTGTTTCCGCCACAAAAAAAATCCCTCTGTGGCCTGCGGAGCTGGGGGCCAGGCACCAGGGGCTCAGGGTGCCCCTGGCAACACAGCTCTAGGTGGGTGGGGCAGGCCCCCACAAGGCACCACAGGATGTGGTCAGTGGCCCCCACCAAGTCAGAGCAGCATGCACTCCTGCACTGGCAACCAGCCTGCAAAAACGCCAGTAAAGCCCCAGCCTGATCATGCAGGCACACAGCTCATGGCCAAACACTCCCAGGAAAACTCCCTGTCTCAGCCTGTCCCAATTAGCCACTCACAGATCAGGCTGAGCAGCCCAACAGCCAATCGCCACCCAGGCAACTCTGCACATGCAGTGTAAAAATCGGGGACTGAAGGCGATTCACGCACTCCCACATCTGAATAAACAGCCTGTTGGAGCTGGAGTGCACCTGCCAGTCATTTCCCTGGCTATGCAGCACAAATAGTGCAGAGGGTTGGGATCCAAGGCCGCACGCATGCACACACGCACTCCTGCACCAATTTCACCAGACCAATGCGATCCCAGACCTGAGCCTCTGTGGGAGGGCCCAAACTTGAAAAAATCATGCCCTCCTGTACACTACTCGTGTGCAAGCTCCACACCAGGGAAACAATGGTTCCAAAACCTCCAGCTCTAGCACTAAATGTGCTCAGTTCAGTCCTTTCCTGCAGGCTCCTGGGCCCTACTCACACAGCTACTCCCTCCACCGGGGACCAGGTGAGTGCTCACCAGCGAGCGAGTCTGTGTGCTGGCTCCACTGGTTCTCTAGCTGCCCTCAGCCTCACTGAGTTGAGTAAAGAGAGTCCTCACTATTTTCTCCTTCCAGCTATCATAGAACTCCTCTTCCCGGCAAAGTAACTCTGGGGTGGTGAGCTCGGTGTGGGGCCAGAGGGTCTCTCCCGCAACCGGAGAAGCCTCTCCACTGCTGAGGTGTCCCTCACGGGGTTCGCCCTCTCTCGTCTCCGCCCCTCCTACCAGACTTGACGTGGCCTCCTCTTTAAGTCCTTTGTTTAGAGCTTCTGCTCATCTAGTGTTCAGGGGACTTCTGAGGTTGAATATTTTATAAATTATTTGTAATTTTGGTGTGATCCTGGAAGGCAGCTGGCACAGCGTCTGTCTATTCTGACATCTTACCAGAAGTCCCTGATGATATTTTTTTAGTCTTGTGTATCCTCTGACTATTTACTGTAGTTTTAGTTACTTTTGGTACTTTTATCTTTTAACATTCATATTAGCTTTCTAAGCGGTTGATTCATTGTATTTATTATATATTTGCCTTTACAAGTGAGATTTTTCCCTTTTCTATGTTTTCTTATTTCTGATATGGCCTTTTATTTTCTGCATAAAGAAGACCCATTAAAATTTTTTGTAAAGCTGGATTAGTGGTGATAAACTCCTTTAGTTTTTGCTTATCTGGGAAACTCTTTAGCTCTCCTTCAATTCTGAATGACAACCATGCCAGGTATAATGTTCTAGATCGCAGTTTCCTTTTTTCCCCAGCAGTTTAAATATTTCCTGCCACTACTTCTGGCCTGTAAAGTTGCTGCCAAAAAGTCATCTGATAGCTTAATGTGGTTTTCCTTGTATGTGACTTGTTATATCCTTCTAACTGCCTTCAAGATTGTCTCTTTATCCTTAACTTTTGCCATTTTGATTACAATATGTCTATTTGGGCCTCTTTGGGTTCACCTTGTTTGGGAACTTTGTACTTCCTGGACCTGAATGTCTGTTTCCTTCCCAAGAGTAAGAAAGTTTTCAGCCATTATTTCTTCAGATATACTTTCTACCCCTTAATCTCTCTCTCTTCTCCTCCCGAAATCCCTATAAGGTCAATGTTAGAGTACTTGGTGCTATCCTGCGATACCTTATACTATTTTCATTTTTTAGAATTCCTTTTTTATTTTGCTGTTCTGATACGATGAGTTCCCCTATTCTGTCTTCCAGGTTGCTAATTAATTCTTCTGTATTAACTAATCTGTTGTTGATTCCTTCTCTTGTATTCTTTATTTCAGTTACTGTATTCTTCATTTTTGATTGGTTCTTTAATAAATGTTCTACCTCTTTGTTGAAGTGTTCTCTGAGTTTCTTTTTTCTACTCTCAAGTTTGTTGAGCATCCTTATCCCCATTTCTTTGAATTCTTTATAAGCAAAATTACTTATCTCCATTTCATTAGAGTTCTTCTCCTGCTTATCTTTTCTCCTGTTTATTCATTTGGGGCATATTCTCTGTCCCCCCATTTTGTTTTATTTTCTGTGTTTGTTCCTATGAATTACAGAAAAACTACCTCTCTCAATTTTGAAAAAGTGGTATCTGTGTAGACTGTGTGCTACAAGGTTTTGGCTGACAAGTTGGAGTTGTGGTGGATGGGTGCAGTGCCTGGTATGCTGACTGGTCAGGAAGAGTGGGTTCCTGGCAAGGCAGCCTGTTGTGTGCATGCTTCCTCTCCCTTCTGATCTGGGCAGGGCTTCCTGGTATAAGCAGGGCTTCCCAGTGTACATACAGCCTGCCCTGTTTCTTTAACTGCCTGTTGCACTATCAGGGTGTGGGTGGGCTGCTCTTTGTAGCTGCCTCACAACACCATACTAGCTCCCCACTGGATGGGACATCCCTGCTGCACTGCTGCACTTTGCTACTTCCACACCCTCTCTGAGAGAAGCAGCCATATGTCCAGATGCAGGAGCACTCTGCTATCTCTACACAGGGCAGCTGTACTTGTGAATACCATGCCACTTTGTTAGTTCCACACTTTCTCTGGGTGAGGTAACCCTCTGTGTATGCAGTACTGTACTTTGCTAGTTCTGCATCCTCTCAAGCCAAGGCAGCCCCATATGGACATGCAGCAATGCCCCAATATCTCAGCACTTTCTCGGGACAGGGCAGCCCTGTGTGCAGGTACTGCCACATTTTGCTAGTTCCATACGCTATAGTGCCCTCCTCTTCCTGCTGAATCTAGCCCCAGAAGGGGTGGTGGGGGACACACTACAGTGGTCCTACTCATCAGCCAGAGAACCTGTAAAGAGCTCCCGCTCACTATCTATGTGCAGAGGAAACATAAACAATGGTTCTCACTGGTTTCTCTGGTCCTGGAGAGTTCCTTCTGCTCCCAAACAGCTCTTGCACTTCCCAAACTTTCCCTATGTGGTCTTTCTCTCTCTTTTTTAAAATTATTTTATTGGGAATTTGGGGAAAGGGGAACAGAAAAGTTGCTGCACTTTTGCTCTTCAGTCTAGTTGTGGAAGACGTTGCTTCACTGGCCCATGTTGCTATTATCATTGCACTCTTCCTGGGTGAGGCAGATCGGTCTCCAGCCTCTGGACGGCCACTCACAGTGGCACTTGGCAGCTCACACCAGCTGTTGGCTGCTCACGCTGGCTGCCGGCCACACACGGTAGCTTATGGCAGCCCACTGCAGAAGGGGCTGCAGCCTACACCATCGCCTACGACTCATAGCAGCCCAGCTCCAGGTCGAGCTGTTGTTCACCATCTTAGCTGTAGAGGTCAGTGTCACTGGCCCTCATATGTGGGATCCAAACCAGGGCCCTGCTGCTCAGAGATGGTGTCCCAAGCCAGCTCTTAACCAACACGCCACTCGGCCAGCCCTGGTCTTTCTCTGTTGTTTGTCATACAGAAGCTGTTGAATTGGTTCTCAGTTGTCTCACAGGAAGAACTGCTCTAAATATAGGTGTGCATTCCATGTTTTCTTGGGAAGGAATGAGCTCAGCATCCTCCTATGCCACCATCTTGGACCCCTCTCACTTACTACGTGAATTTTAGTGTGCTTTTTTTAAAAAAAGAATTTTTATTGAGATATAACTTACATATGATAAAGTGCTCAAACTTTAAGAGTACAGCACAATGAATTTTTACATACATATACAATCATGTAAAACCAGTACCCAGATAAAAAAAATGTAGAATATTTCACAGACACTAGAAGATTTCTTCATGGCCTCTCTCAATCTGCATTCCCCTAGAGGTAACCACTATTCTAATTTTTATTATCATAACTTAGTTTTGCCTGTTCTTTCAATGTCAATCTTTACATAGCCCCAAAGTCAATGGTTTCCTCCACTCTGTACTAATACAATATGCTAATAAGAATGTTTTCATCACTTTGGCTCAAAATCAGTCAACTCTCAAAAGGCTACTGAAAACTATTGCTGTGCTTTGTCAATGCTGATAAAATATCAAAATAATAGGAGGTCAGTGTATCAGCAAACATATGTATAATCTCTATGTATATTATGATGAATAAATTGAAAAGCTCAAACCACAGAGGAAGAGATAAGAGAAGAAAGGAACAAAATAATTACAAAGATACCAAATCACAATTTTTTTTATTAATTAAAGTTTATTGAGGTGACAATTGTTAGTAAAGTTACACAGCTTCTGGGTGCACAATTTAAAAAGTGGCAAGGAGTACATACCTATCAATATTTTTACCTTCTTTTTTTAAAATTAAATTTTATTGGGGTGACAATTGTTAGCAAATTTACATAGATTTAAGGTGTACAATTCTGTAATACATCATCTATATATCACATTGTGTGTTCACCACCTAGAGTCAGTTATCCTTCCATCGCCATATATTTGATTCCTTTTACCCTCATCTACCACCTCCCTCTCACCCCTACACTCTGGTAACCATTGAACTACTGTCTGTGTCTATGAGTTTTTCTTTCTTCAGTTGTTTGTCTTGTTCTTTTGTTGTTTTCAGTTTTAAATACCAATTATTGCTGATATCATATGGTTTTCAACTTTTTCTGTGGGACTTATTTCACTTAGCATTGTAATCTCAAGTTCTATCCATGTTGTAGCAAATGGCATTATTTCATCTTTTCTTATGGCAGAGTAGTATTCCATTGTGTATATATAGCACATAATCTTTATCTAATCCTCTATTAAAGGACACTTTGGTTGTTTCCATGTTTTAGCCACCATAAATAAAGCTGCAATGAACACCGGAGCACATATATCTTTACAGATAAATGTTTTCAGATTTTTGGGATAGGTACCAAAGAGAGGAATTGCTGGATCATATGGCAATTTTATTCTTTTTGGAGGAACCTCCACACTGCCTTACATAGCTGCTGCATCATTCTGTATTCCCACCAAAAGTGTATGAGGGTTCCTGTTTCTCCACAGTCTCTCCAACACTTTTTATTATTTGTCTTGTTGATGATAGCCATTGTAACTGATGTGAGGTGATATCTCATTGTGGTTATTATTTGCATTTCTCTGATTATTAGCGATGTTAAGCATTTTTTTATATGTTTATTGGCCATTTGTATGTCCTCTTTGGAGAAATGTCTATTCAGGTCCTCTGCCCATTTTTTAATTGGATTGTTTTTGTTGTTGTTGTTGAGTTGCATGAGTTCATTATATATTCTGGGCAGTAGCCCTTTATCAGAGGCATTGTTTGCAAAAATCTCCCATTCGGTTGGTTGCCTGTTTATTTTGTCAACAGTTTCTTTTGCTGTGCAGAAGCTTTTTAGTTTGATATAGCCCCATTCATTTATTTTAGCTGTAACTTCCCTTATGTTTTAAGTCAAATTCATAAAACCCTCTTTCAACCCAAGGCCCATAAATTTAGCACCTATGCTTTCTTCTATGCAGTTTATTGTTTCAGGTCTTATGTTTAGGTCTTTGATACATTTTGAGCTAATTTTGGTATACAGTGACAGATAGCAGTCTAGTTTCATTCTTTTGCATGTGGCTTTCCAATTCTCCCAGCACCATTTATTGAGGAGGCTGTCTTTTCTCCATTGTAAATTTTTGGCTTCTTTGTCAAAATTTATCTGTCTGTATTTATGTGGGTTTCTTTCTGGGTTCTCGATTCTATTCCATTGGTCTGTGTGTCTCTGTTTTTCTGCCAATACCATACTGCTTTGATTATTGTTGCCCTGTAGTACAGCTGAAGTCAGGGAGTGTGGTACCTCCAGCATTGTTCTTTTTCCTTAGGATTGCTTTGGCTATTTGGGGTCTTTTGTGGTTCCATAGAAATCTGATGAGTTTTTGTTCTATTTCTTTAAAAAATGCCATTGGGATTTTGATGGAGGTTGCATTAAATCTGTATATTGCTTTGGGAAATATGCCCATTTTAACTACATTTATTCTTCCAATCCAGTTTTTCAGGCTATATGGATGCCCCACAGACACCACAAACTCAACATATCTAAATCTGAATTCATTTTCTTATCCCTGAAAGTAATGTTTCTCTTATATTCACTGTCCTGTATTTTCCATCCATTCAGTTGCCCAAGACAGTAAACTGGAATTCATCATTCTACCCACTCTAGTATTACTTCTCATACAATATGTCATTAATCTCTGAACATTCAATCTGTTAAAAAAGATTTTTAACTTGTCTACTCTTCTCCATTTTAGATATTACATCTGATGGAGAAGTCAGTGGGGAATTTAGCCTGGCATTTTGGCTTGTAAATTGTATATAAATTTCAGTTTACTGAAATAAGCTCAATTTTATTTTAGTACAGGCTTCCAGGAGGTATTAAGATAGAGTATGTTCAATAAGACACTCAAGTAGGTAGCAGTGGGATTCAGCCTGTCTAGGGTAAAATTATCAGCTCACGGGAAGTCTAACGTTTCTGCTTCCCTAACTTAAACTCTCAAACATGCTACCCTAAAATACCATTACACTGACATTATGTATTTGTAAAAATAGCCTGTAGCAAGCTACAGCTTCTGTATATAACATCTAGACCCTCATTATAATTTCTTACAACATCACCAAAGCTATTTTGCTACACTTGCTACAAATTATATAACTCTGACCAGTCAGGCCCTGGCTTCTGATAATGGCTTAAGTTATCTCCCTCTCTCAGATACCAACTTTGTATTTTGGACAAAATATAAATAGCAACTACCTAAAGGCACTACCAAGCAACACAAAGCAGGCATAAATTTAGGGGAAATCCCAACTTGAAAGAAAGGGTTAGAATTAGGTAATTTTTTCATTTTTAAGGTTTTAGCCAGCAAGCCACAATCAGTTCCCTACTGAGTGTCAAAAACTGGTGTAGAAAACCTTCAGTCTTGCTTTTTTTGAAGAACCAGAGCATAATGCTCCAGGTTCATCTACAGCAGCTCGAAAGTATGGGGGGGGGGGAAATCCTGGAAAGGTGCCAGAAAGGGAGAGCCCTCAATTTTGTGTATAACCTTTACCCACATCTCTGGCCAAGTATGAATGTGAAGGGCAAGCTCTAAGCAGCCTAACTAGAGTTGAAAGAACTGAAAAAAATATTACAAGTGCTGCCTACTTCAAGGGAGATAGTTTATCTTTGAGTTCAGCCAAGTTAACTGCCTGTGAAAACCAAAGCAAACAAGCCAACTAACCAAACCAATATTTTTCAAAGGAAAAAAATGGAATCCACATTCTCCACAACACATCTTCTACAAAGTCCAAGGGACATTTCAAAATGACTCAGACTTATGAAGAAACAAGAAAATGTGACCCATACTGAAAAAAATATCACTAAAAATGAACCCTGAGATGACACAGATATTGGGATTAGCAGACATATTTTAAAACAGTTATGCCTAAGGACTTAAAAAATATGCTCACAGTGAATAGTGACCAGTCAACTTATATGAACAAATGAATTGCAACTATGTAAAAATGACTAGCCTATACGTGTATGAAATCAGCTCAATGTCTAGGAAAGACTGGGCATGGCAAACCTAGATTTACAGTACCTACTGATACTGTGTTAGTTCAAGTCCTCATTGTTTCTCACATAGACTATCAAATCTCTATTAACCATAACCTTACTTCCCATACATAAGCCATAAATGCATCTTTGACATTAATTCCAGAGTTACCTGTATTAAACAGAAAGTCACTGATTGCAAGTTACATAAAAAACAACAACTCTAATTTAGCAAAAACTGAATTTATTATAATTACAAGAAGGATAAGAATGTAAGTGGACCACAAGTACAAGTAAGACCAGAGACTTGAACACAAATAGAATTATTTCCTTCTATTTCTCATCCCTGAATGTGGATTGCATTCTCTTAGACCAGTTATATCCCTGTGGCTTTAAAAGGACTACCACAGGGCCAGCTGAGTGGTTCAGTTGGTTATGAGGTGAGGTCTGAGCAACACAGTCACCGATTCGATTCCCACATGGGCCAGTGAACTGCGCCTGAGCTGAGCTGCAGCTGAGCTGATGAGAGCACATGCTCTTAGCAGCAAGGATGCTGGTTCGACACCCATATGGGATGCTGGGCTATGCTCCCACACACACACAACTAAGATTTAATACAGCACCTTGAGCTGAGCAGCCGCGAGCTGCCAATGGGTGGCCAGATGTCTCAGAATGCAACAAGGTTGCAGTTCGACTCCCGCATGGGATGGTAGACTAGCCCCCCCACAACTAGATTGAAAGCAGCGACTGGACTTAGAGCTGAGCTTGCACCCTCCACAACTAAGACTGAAGGACAACAACTTGACTTGGAGCTGATGGGTCCTGGAAAAACATAATGTTCCTCTTTCCCAATTCCCCAACACTGTTCCCCTCCAGAGTTCCCCAATAAAAATATTTTTAAAAATAGGACTACCACAAGTTCCTGAGCTACATATCCCCAAGCTTTGCCAGGAAAGAAGGACAGGCTATTTTTATCCAGACTCAGTTAGAAAAACTCTAAAGAGGAATTCTGATTTTCTGACTTACATGACATGCCCTTACCTCAATCTACTAAATCAGCTGTAGCTAGGTAGAGGGATACTATGATTAGAAGCCCCCACTAGAACTCCATAATTGAATGAGGGAGGAATAACTTTCCTCAAAACAAAGAGTATTTCTTCCATGAGAAGATAGAAATATATTCATATACCCCCAAAACAAAACAATAAATGTTTACTCCAACAAATTTCCTGTACTCTATCCCAATTGGTGACACCACTATCCTTCATGAAATTACTTATATCAGGATCATGGGATTTCTCTTACAGTTTACAAGGTCTTACAATTAAGTTCACAAACTTACCACCGTGTGCTTACACTGGCAGCACTGTACAAACAGCTCAGTAAGGTTTTATAACCATGGTGTATCCATGTCTCATAGTTGTGTTCGTGTCAAACTGTGGCAGTGTCTTGCTGAGTGGCGTTCATTATTGTTGTTGCGTGTCTTTGTGTGCCATGTGAGAATGTCCAAGCTTGAATTAGAGCAAGAAACAAACAGTAAATTTGTTGTTAAACTTGGCAAGAGTGGAAGTGAAATCAGGGACATGTTAGTCCAGTTTATGGGGATAATGCCATGAAGAAAAACACAATGTACAAATGGATTAAACGTTTTTCTGAGGGGAGAGAATGTGTCACTGATGAAGAGAGGTTAGGGTGGCCAGTAACATGCAGAGCTGACAAAAACATTGCAAAAATTCATCCAATTGTATGTCAAAATCATCAGGTAACTGTCAGAAGCAAAGCAGACCAAGTAAACACCAACAGAGAAACAGTTAGGAAAATCTTCACTGAAAATCTTGGCATGAGAAAGGTGTATGCAAAAATGGCCCCAAAGGAGCTCACTGATGAACAAAAGCCAAGGAGAGTCGAAGTCTGCCAAGACCTTTTGGAGAGGCAAGATAAAGTTTTGGGCCGTGTTATCACTGGTGATGAAACATGGGTACCAATATGACCCTGAAACAAAACATCAAAGTGCACAATGGAAGTCAGCCAATTCTCCATGATCAAAAAATTGCATGAGTCCAAATCAAGAGTCAAAACCATGTTGCTAACCTTTATTGATATCAGAGGGATTATTTATTATGAATTTTACCAACTGTACAAACCATTAACCAAGTTTACTATTTGGAAGTGCTGAAAAGGCTGTGTCAAAAAGTTAGATGACCTGAACTTTTCACCAACAATTCATGGCTCTTGCATCACAACAATGCACCAGCTCATACGGCACTGCCTGTAAGGGACTTTTTAGCCAGTCAACAAATAATTGTATTGGAACACCCTCCCTACTCACCTGATCTGGCCCCCAATGACTTCTTTCTTTACCCGAAGATAAAGGAAATATTGAAAGGAAGACATTTTGATGACATTCGGGACATCAAGGGTAATACCATGACAGCTCTGATGGCCATTCCAGAAAAAGAGTTCCAAAATTGCTTTGAAGGGTAGACTAGGTGCTGGCGTTGGTGCACAGTTTCCCAAGGAGAGTACTTCAAAGGTGACCATAGTGATATTCAGCAATGAGGTATGTAGCACTTTTTCTAGGATGAGCTCATAAACTCAATTGTGAGACCTTGTAGATTGCTATTCATTCCCTAATATCTGTCCTGTCCTTCTCTCATTTTGATGCTTGAAACATGGACATGATGGCTGGAGCTCTATATTGTACTATCAACTTGAGGCATATACAATCTAGAGATGATAGAGCCAGTAGAGCCCACCTCTAGGCTTTAACATTAAATAAAAATAAGTTTTATACTGTTACTTTGCATCTTTATTAACTCAATGTTGAACTTCATGCTAATTAAACCTCTCATCAGTCTCGATATCTAAGCAAGGCAATGCAAATATTGAGAGTGGGTTGAACCAAAATACCTAGGCCTGTACCTAAGCTCTTTCACTTACTAGCTTTGTGACACTCAGCAAGTTACTTCATCTTTCCGTGCCTCAGTGTTCCAATGTGTAAAATGAGGGCAATAGTCTTATCTACTTCGTTTTGTGGTTGTGAGGACTAAATAAGATCATACATGTAAGCTCATAGTAATTGTTCAATAAGTATTAGCTATATTCAGTGCTTGCCAGTTTTACCTACTGAATGGCTTGGAAGTCTTTCCTTTCCTCCACAACCCAAGTGCCACTTCACAGTACTCTAATGAGCTCCAACCTCCAGTCCCATTCTCCCACAGCATCCTCCTCAAACTGCCTAAGACTAACCTTTCTAAAGCATTTCAAATGACTAGGTCACTGGTCTTTGAAGCTTCTGGCACAGTCCCTATCTCCTATATAATAAAGCCCTGGCTGCTTAGCCAGGTGTTCAAGGCTCTTTGGGTTGAGCACCCAACTGGCCATACCTCCTGCCCCTCCTCCACCATGTTCCACATCTTGGCAACATTAAACTACTTGTCACTATCAAACTTTTTTTCAAACACACAAAAGTAGCAACCTGTCCTATTCCCATTCTCTTGAATCTCTTATCCCTTGGCTTCTGTGACTCCACACTTTCTTACTTTTCTTTCAATCCCTCTGGGTATTCCTTCTCCATGGTTTTTATG
Source organism: Hipposideros armiger (assembly GCF_001890085.2). Lineage (NCBI taxonomy): Eukaryota > Metazoa > Chordata > Mammalia > Chiroptera > Hipposideridae > Hipposideros > Hipposideros armiger. Next base: position 79,249 of record NW_017731604.1, on the reverse strand, counting down.
GAATTCTTATTTTCTCCCCTCTCTGTAAGTGTCAGAGTTCCCCAGGATATTCATCCTCAGATCACTTCCTTTTGCACTGCATGTTCTCTCCCTGAGTGATGGCATCTGCTGTCAGCCTTTTCCCTACATGCTTATAGATCTATACTTTCACTTCTTTCATTTATGGCCTCTCTTCTGAGCTCTGATCCCACATATCCTACTGGATAATGCCTCCTGACCATCACACAGGCACTTCAAACTGAACTTGTCTTCCACACTCCAAACCTGTTTCTCCTTTTTATTCTGAATCATGTTAATGGTACCACCATCACCCACACCAGCACCCAAGCCAGAATCCTGAAGCTCTTCACTCTCACTCCCCACATCTAAGGAATTACAAGTGCTACAAAGCTCACCTCCTCAATAACTCTCTAATCTGTTTCCTTTCCATCCTCACTGCCTCTGCTCTGATTCTGACCCTCAACTTCTCTGTCCTGAATTCTTGCAGTAACCTTCTCCTGTGTATCCCTGCTTATACCCTATAATGCCTCCACTCTACCTGGCAACTTGGATACCTACATTAAAATTTTTATCATATACTGACCTGCTTGAATCTTTTCACTGTTCCCTATTGCCCAGTCATGCAAAATGATTCATAGTTTCCCATAATTATTAAATAGTGACTATGTGCCATGGACTATGTTAGGTATTAAGGATAAAGTGTTGAACATTAAATGGCCCCTGCATTTAAGGAATGTACTATCTAGCTCAGAAGGCAGGTACATAAACATAATTATAATATAATCTGATAAATTCTGTAATAGAAATATTCACAGAACTTTCAGGAGAATGAGACTGAGTCCATTGAGGTTAGGGGCTGTGACTTCCTAATCTTTGTATCTTAAACTCCTCTCAGAATGTCTGATGCAGTTTTTAAACTACTAAACAGAAGTTCTCTGATTCTGTTTGTAAAATAGGGATGAAAATTTCTTTATCACATACCAAATAAATTCAGTGTATCGACTTTTCTTGGATCTTAATTGGAATAGATCAATTGTAAATTATTTTTATAAGAAAACCAGAGAAATTTAAACACCAACATAATATTTAATAATTTAAGGAGTATTGATTTATTTCTAGATGTGATGATAGTACTGTGGTTATTTTTCTAAAGATCTCATCTCTTACAGATATGTACAAAAGCATTTACAAATGAAATGATATGACATCTGAAATTTGCCTCAAAATATTCCAGTGGTGGTGAGATGCAGGAAGTGAGTGGGGTATGGTTAAAACAAAGTTAGCCATTCATACATTAGTAATTGCTTACACTGGGTGATAGATTCTCTGAAATTATGTTGTTGATTTCATAGGGTTGTTGTGGCAATTAAATGAAACAATATTATATAAAATGATTGATATAGTGTCTGCCTCCTTAAAGAATGTTAGTTTCACTACTCTCCATCTTTTTATCTCTCTCCATGGAGTGGGACATATCAAAGTTAACAGCAAGTTCCCTGGATAAGAATTAGAAGCCCATTGTCTGACAAATTGAAAACATACTCAGCACCATTTCTCTCTTCTGACTCGTATGTAATTCCAGAGTGACCAGAATGCCAGACAGCTCCCTGAGCAGCCTGAAACAGGAATGTGAGTGTCCAAGACCAGCGAAAAGTATGAGAAAATAATCATGCTGTGAAGTTCTGGGGAGAGGAGGGAGAGCCTATGAAGACGCTTTCTGGGCTGAAAGGAGCTGGCTTTTCTACTGTTTCCTCTGCAGCTTGAATCTCTTTGGCAATATTGCCACCTGGTGGCTATCCAGCATCATGTTACCTTGTTTTTAGGATGCAGTTTGCTCGGATAGCTAGCTTTGTTTTGCAAAACTTCTAAAAGGAAGTGGTCTCTCTCAGTGAAGAGTTCCCTGATTTATTCAAACAACATTCATATCCTCCCTCTTTCCCTATTAAGTGTCTTGTCCTTAACTTGTGCTATAGCACCTATTACATTATAAAAGTTCACGCATCAGCATTCATTTAACAAACTTATTTTTAAGTATCTACTCTGAAACAGATACCAAGTTAGGCATGGGAGATAAACTGGTAATTAAAGCTGGTTGAGCAGAATCACGTAAATGGAGAATTAAAATAGTGTAATATCGAATTAGGTCCAAGATGGCAGAATAGGTAAATGCTATGCCTACTGCATCCCAAGATCACACCCAAAACTACAAATAAATTATAGAACAATCAATCTCAGAATTATCTGAAGACTAGCTGAACAGAATCCCTATAACTAAGAATATAAAGATTAGAAGATAAAGAACATCAAGACTGGGAGGTGGGGAGAGAAGATGTGAAATGGGCTGACCCCAAATCCACAGATAGTGGTTGAACACTGGGAGGGACACCTCAGTGGCAGGGGGTCCCAGTCCCACACTGGGATCCCTATCCAAGGGTACTGGGCGGAGAAGAGGAGTTCCCACATCTGGCAGTGAAAATCAGCGAGTACTCTGTCTGTTTGTTCCAGTGAGACAGAAGACAGCTGGAAACCCGGATGTCCCCTTAAAGAGTCTTCACACAGTGTCACTTACATGCAAACACTAACCTGGTCTCTGGTGGAGGGTCAGCAACTCTAAAGGCTCCAAAGACACATAAGGAAAGACTGAGTTGTGTGGCCATGGGGCAAGGGCTGGAGGGATAGGAGTCATTATTCCTCTGTAGAGCCTGACTCACATGTAGTCAGGCTCCATCTTTTCCATGTTGAACCTTCCCACAAAGGGCCAAATCTGAGACCGCATTGGTCTGGTAAAATCCATGCATGTGCACCATCTTAATGATGCCCTGGGTCCTCACCCCACACAGCTTGTACTGCATCACTTGGGAAACTCTTGATTATTAAGCAGCCTGTCTGACCCCACAAGCTGTAGGAGACATTTACAGTAGTGGATGGCCTGAGGCAACCCTGGGAAATTTTGTTGGTGTACAGTGATCCAAAACCTGTTCTACAGCCTCTCTTGAGCAGCTCTTGGAGATCTGCAAGCCTGAGGTGAGCAGTGGCTAGCTGCAGTGTTCTCAGGGCATTTTTGTGAAATGGTCACAGGCCTGGCACCAGTTCAGGAATAGAAAATGCATTACTTTGTAAAAACCACAGCCCGTACCCCATAGCTCTCTGGAAATCTTCCCTACCCAGCTAAAGCTGCATTGCCAAAGGCACTTTCAGTGCCTAGGTGGGTGACCCCACCCCATAAGCCACAGAAGCTTTTTACAATAGCAGATGGGCCATAGCAGCTAGGGGAGCGTTGGGTGGTGGGCACTGACCCAAAAACTGCACCGCAGCCTCTTTTGGGCAGCTCGTGGGGATTTGTGAGCAGAAGGCAAGCAGTGGCTGGCTACAGTGTTCTAAGGGCATTTTGTGAAGTAATCACAGGCCAGTCACTGCCCCAAAGTGAGAGAAGTGGCTGGCTGCAGTGTTCTCAGGGTGCTTTGTGAAGTGGTCACAACCAGGCACTGGTGCAAGAACTGAATCTGCATTGACTGTATAAAAACCACCAGCCACGTCTTGTGACTCTCTGGGACCCTGCTCCTCCCTACTAGTGCTGCATCGCTGAGGGCATTCTCAACAATGGTTCAACCAGCCTGGCCCACATACCTCAGTGGCTCTTTAAATGGCTGAGCCTTATGGGCACCTGGCAGGTGGCCACAGGCCTAGAGGACCCTGGGCCTTTTGCTGAGCTGCCTCAGCCCCAATACTGTTGGCAGCTGGCTTCAGTTTACAGTGAAGCCACACACACAAACACACACACACACACACACACACACACCTCCAGATCCAGCACAGACATCAGCCAGCAATATATATATAATTTTGTGGCTTCCACCAGGTAGGTATGGGTCAGTCACAGGCAAACAGGAGCCCATCCCAAGAGACACCAGAAATTACACATTCAGAGGCTAGCATCAGACCACACCAGAGCACTATCTGATTAGTCCCACAAGCAGCACACCCAAAGGGAAGTCTCAACAGACACAAGAACTTGCAGGGGCGAATCCACTTCTGAGGATGAACTCCCACACAGCCACTCATACACTCTGGGCATAGCCAATCCTCACTGTCAGTCAGCCTGGAAATCAATCCCACCCATTGATGTGCCAAAAGCAATCAAGGCTCAACGACTACAGAAGAAAACACACAGCGCAGTCAAAGGACACTCCTGCAACACACATATCAGAGATCACAGAGACTCAGCCATTCGACCATGAATGACACATACTATGTAAGGCCACCCAGCAGAGTGAGTGAGAGACATGGAAGATCAACCTAATACATAGAAACAAACACAGAGAGGCAGCAAGAAAGGGAAAACAAAAAAAAAATGCCCCAAATAAAAGAACAAAAGAACAGGAGAAACCTAAAAAACAAACAAACAAACAAACAAAAAAACTAACTAAATGAAATGCAGGCAACCAACCTACCAGAAAAAGAATTTAAAACAATGGTTATAAAAATGCTTAAGAGGAGACTTCCAGTAAGATGGCAGAATAGATGGGCACTCTGCCAACTGCCTCCCAGAATCACACCAAAATTACAAGTAATTTATGCAACATTCAACCTCGGAAGTCTCCTGAACACTAGATGAACAGAGCTTCTAAGCGAAGGAATTAAAGAAGAGGCCATGTTGAGACTGGTAGGAGGGGCAGAGATGTGAGGCAGGCAGACTCCAGGCCCACAGAGAGAGGATGAACCCTGTGAAGGACACCTTAGTGGTGGAGAGGCTTCCCCTGTTGGGGGAGGGACCCTACGGCCCCACGCCGAGCTCACCAGCCCAGAGTTACTTTGCCGGGAAGAGGACTCCCAGGATGGCGGGCAGTAGAAGTTAGTGAGGGCTCTCTTTGCTCAACTCGGTGAGGCTGAGGGTAGCTGGAGAACCAGTGGAGCCAGCACATGGACTCGCTCACTGGTGAGCACTCACCTGGTCCCTGGTGGAGGGAGTACCTTTGTGAGCAGAGCCCAGGAGCCTGCGGAGAAGGACTGAACTGAGCGCCTTTGGTGCAGAAGCTGGAGGTTTTGGGACCATTGTTCCCCTGGTGTGGAGCTTGCACACGAGTAGAGTACAGGAGGGTGCCTTTTTCTTCAGGGCTGGGCCCTCCCACAGAGGGTCAGGTCTGGGACCACATTGTTCTGGTGGAATTGTCACAGGCATGCGTGTGTGCACATGCATGCTGCTTTGGGTCCCCGCTCTCTGCACTGCTTGTGCTGCATAGCCAAGGTGGCACCTGGCGGGCATTCTCCGGCTCCAACAGGCTGCTCAGTGAGACACGGGTGCACGCGAGTGGCCTTGGGTCCCCGCTCTCCACACTGCATGTGCAGCGTTGCTAGGGTGGCGCTTGGCTGTTGGGCTGCTCTGCCTGATCTGCAGGCTGCTGACTGGGACAGGCTGAGACTGGGTGTTTTCCTGGGAGTATTGGGCCAGGAGCTGTGTGCCTGCGTGATCTGGCTGGGGCATTCATGGCACGTTTTTGTGAGCTGGTTGCAGGTGCAAGAGCACACGCTGCTCTGAGTTGATGGGGGCCACTGACCACACCCTGTGATGCCTTGGAGGCCTGCCCCACCCACCTAGAGGTGTGTTGCTGGGGGCACGCTGAGCCCCTGGTGCCTGGCCCCCACCTCCACAGACCACAGAGGGTATTTGCAGCAGCCGACAGCCCACAGCAACCTGTGAGGATTTGGGGTGGAGAGCACGGCCCCAGAGCACACGGCAGCCAATTGCAGGAAGTGCACTACAAACCTGAGAGGGAGGCTGGTGCACAATGCGTTGGATCCTTCTACCCAACACAGCTGGTGCTGAGTCACCCAGAGACTCTATTGCTAAGCAAGTGGTCTGCAGATTAAAACGGGTGGAGAGAAATTTTCTTTTCTTTTCTTTTTTCTTTTTTTCCCCCTTTTTTCTTTTTTCATTATTCTCTTTTCTTTCTCTTTTATCTTTTTGTTCCTTTTTCTTCTTTTCTTTCATTTGTTTTCTTTTTGTTGCTGTTTCTCAAGTTTGTTTACCTGGTTATTGCTTTAGTTACTGTTTTTCTGTCTTGTTCACATGTTTTTGTATTTGTGTTTTTGTCTCTTTTATATATATTTGTTTCTCCTGTCTGATCATTGTTTATCGTGTTTTTGTGCAGGTGCATTTATTTTTTGGTGTTGTTGGGTTGCCTTGCTTTGTTTTTGTTTTATGAAGTGGACGTGGACCTAGAACTGGTCCAGGATCTAAGACTACACTGAATTTGTACAAACCACTGACCACAGCCTTTACACACCTGTAACACCACCTCATCCACCTATAGCTGCATTACCAGGGGCAATCAGTGTGTTGGGGTAACCGCCCCACTCCCACAAACTGGAAAAGGTTTCTTACAACAGAAGGTGGTCCACAGAGCCTTGGGGTCATCTTGGTGGTGTTCAGTGACCACAAACCTGCACCACAGCCAATCAGGAGCAGCTTTCGGGAATTTGTGAGTGTGCGGTGGAGGCTGGCTGTACTGTCCTGTGGACGCTGTAAAAGGGGATCACAGGGCAGGTATTGGCATAGGACCTGAATCTGCATTAACACCTTAAAAACCACCAATCACATCTCATAACTCACTTGAACTCCATCCTGCCAAGCTAGTGCCACATCACCAGTGCACTCTCAACACCAGGTCAAATAGCCAGACACATGCTCCTAAATAGCCTCTTTAAATAGTTGAGCCTTACTGGCACCTGACAGGTAGCAACAGGCCTAGGGGGCCCTGGGCCTTTTCTTAACTGCCTCAGGACAAATATTGGGGACTTCCAGCCTCAGTTCACACAGAGACCATTTCCACATGACCCCAGGTGCAGCACGGGCAGTAGCCAACTGTGTACAGCCTACCAGGTAGCTACAGGCTGGTAACAAACAGGGCTGAAACAGCTCTCAGTGGGAGCCCCACCAAAGAGACACCAGAACCAATACATCCAGAGACCCATGTTAAACCCGTGTTGGTTGAACCTACAAGTGGCACTCTCAAAGGAAATTTTCCACAGACACAAGAGCCCACAGTGGCCAAGCCTTCCCTGTAGGGAGTCAACCTCCACACAGCATCTCATACATTATGAACAGAGCTAATTCTCTTAGCTAATAAGTCTGAGGGTCAATCCCACTCTCTGACAAGCCAAAAGCAATTAAAGATCAACATCAACAGTGACACCTCTGGAATACATGGGCCAGGAGAATATGGAGACTGTGCAATCCGAATATAAAAGACACATACTACATAAGACCACCCAGCAATGACTGAGAGACATAGTTGACCTACCTAATACATCAAAGCAATCACAGAGCGACAGCCAGAATGAAGAAACAAAGAAACATGTCCCAAGTAAAAGATAAGAAGAAACCTCTAGAAATGGAACTAAATGAAACAGAGGTATCCAACCTTTAAGAGACAAAGTTTAGAACACTGATGATAAGAATATTTAAGGAACTCTGTGAGGACATAAATAAGGATACAGAAATCATAAAAAACAACCAGTTAGAACTAAAGAACACAATAACAGAAATGAAGAACACACTCGAAGGAATCACCAGTAGATTAGATGAAGCAGAGGATCGGATCAGTGACTTAGAAGGCAAAATAGCAGAAATCACCCAGTTAGAACAACAAAAAGAAAGAAGAATAAAAAACAATGAACATAGTTTAAGATACCTGTGGGACAACATCAAGTGCAACAACATTCACATAATGGAAATACCAGAAGGAAAAGAGAAGGACCAAGGGATCGAGAATGTATTTGAAGAAATAATGACTAAGAGCTTCCCTACCCTGGGGAAGGAAATTGACACACAAGCCCAGGAAGTGCAGAGAGTTCCAAACAAACTGAACCCAAACTGGCCCACACCAAGACACATCATGGTTAAAATGGCAAAGGTTAAAGACAAAGACAGAATCCTAAAAGTAGCAAGAGAAAGACAGCAGGTTACATACAAAGGAACTCCTGTAAGACAAACAGCTGACTTTTCTATAGAAACTCTGCAGGCCAGAAGAGAATGGCAGGAAATATTCAAAGTGATGAAAAACTAAGGTCTACAACCAAGATTGCTCTACCCAGCAAGGCTATCACTTAAAATTGAAGGAGAGATAAAGAGCTTCTCAGAAAATAATAAGCTTCAGGAATTCATTACCACCAAACCAGCACTGCAGGAAATGTTAAAAGGGCTTTTTTAAACAGAAGAAAGGGGAAAACAAACTAACAAAGGAAGACCAGAAATAGGAATAACAAAATGCCAATAAACATGCACCTATCAATAATCACTTTAAATGTGAATGGGCTAAATGCCCTAATCAAAAGACATAGAGTGGCTAGTGGATAAGAAAACAGGACCCATGCATATGCTGTTTACAAGAGACTCATCTTAGATCAAAAGACACACACAGACTGAAATAAAGAGATGGAATAAGATATTTCACAAAAATGAAAATGAGAAATAAGTTGGAGTAGCAATACTTATTTTGAACAAAATAGACTTTATTGTTTTTTTAAGATTTTTTTGGATAATTGGGGGAAGGAAACAGCGTTGGAAAATCAGGGAAAGGAACAGACAATTTGCTGTCCTTTTGTTCTTCAGTCTAGTTGTGGAGGACGTCGCTTCACTGGCCCATGTTGGTGTTATCATTGCGCTCTTCCTGGATGAGGCTTTCGCTCACAGGCCATTGGCTGGCCAATTATGGTAGCTCACATCAGCTCACAAAAGCTCAAGCCCACTGCCAACCAGCCCCACTGCAGCCTACACTGTCACCAGTGACTCAGGGCAGCCAAGCTCCAGGTTAAGCTGTTGTTCACCAGCTTAACTATAAAGGGCGCAGCATCACTGGCCCTCATGTGGGATCCAAACCGGGACCCTGCTGCTCAGAGCTGATATCCCAAGCCAACTCTTAACCAACGCGCCACTTGGAGAGCCCCAAAATGAAAACTACAATAGAAAACAAAGAAGGGCACTACATAATAATAAAGGGATTGATCCAACAAGAGGACATAACCCTAGTAAACATCTATGCCTGTAACATAGGAGCTCCTAAATATATAAAACACTTTATGACCAACAAAAAGTCAAAGATCAACAGTAGCACTATTGTAGTAAGGGACTACAACACCCAATTGTCACCAATGGGCAGATCCTCCAGACAGAAAATCAACACGGAAATAGTGACCTTAAATGATACTTTAGACCAGTTGGATTTAATCAATATTTTTAGAGCATTTCACCCCAAACCAACTGAATACACATTCATCTCAAATGCAAATGGAATATTTTCTAAGATAGACCACATGATAAGCTACAAAACAAGTGTCAAAAATTTAAGAAAATTGAAATCATATCAATTGTCTTCTCTGACCACAATGCAATGAAACTAGAAATCAATTATAAGAAGAAATCCAGAAAGCACACAAATACATGGAGACTAAATAACATGTTATTAAATAGCAAGTGGGTCAACAATGAGATAAAGGAAGAAATAAATAAAAAGTTACCTTGAGACAAACGAAAATGAAAGCGTAACAACTCAAAATCTACGGGATGCAGCAAAAGCAGTCCTAACAGGGAAATTCATAGCAATGCAGGCCTATCTAAAGAAACAAGAAAAATCTCAAATCAACAGGCTATCTTTACACTTAAGGAAACTGGAGAGAAAGAACAGCA
>NW_017731604.1:60648-63148 GCF_001890085.2 Hipposideros armiger | reverse complement strand
GTCCACCCTTTGAAGCAACTTTGGAACTCTTTTCCTGGAATGGCCATCAGAGCTTCTCATATTATCCTTGATGTCCTCAATGTTATCAAAATGTCTTCCTTTCAATATTTCCTTTATCTTTGGGTAAAGAAAGAAGTCACTGGAGGTCAAATTAGGTGAGTACGGAGGGTGTTCCAACACAGTTATTTGTTTACTGGCTAAAAACTCCCTCTCAGACAGTACCCTATGAGCTGGTGCATTGTCGTGATGCAAGAGCCATGAATTGTTGGCAAAAAGTTCAGGTCATTTTTATCTAACAACTTCTTCATGCAGCCTTTTCAGCATTTCCAAATAGTATACTTAGTTAACTGTTTGTCCCACTGGTACAAATTCATAATAAATAATCCTTCTGATATCAAAAAAGGTTAGCAACATCGTTTTGACTCTTGATTCGAACTCACAAAACTTTTTTGGTCTTGGAGAATTGGCTGACTTTCATTGTGCACTTTGACACTTTGTTTCAGGGTCGTATTGGTACACCCATGTTTCATCACCAGCGATAACATGGCTCAAAACATCATCTTGCCTCTCCAAAAGGTCTTGGTAAACTTCGACTCTCCTTTGCTTTTGTTCATTAGTGAGCTCCTTCGAGACCATTTTTGCATCTCATGCCAAGATTTTCAGTGAAGATTTTCCTAACTGTTTCTCTATTGATATTTGCTTGGTCTGCTATCTTCTCATAGTCAGCTGACTATTTTGACGTACAATTCTATGAACTTTTGCAATGTTTGCATCAGTTCTGCATGTTATTGGCTTGCCCTGACCTCTCTTCATCAGTGATGTGTTCTCTCCCCTCAGAAAAACGTTTAATCAATTTGTACACTACCGTTTTCTTCATGGCATTATCCCCATAAACTTGGACTTACATGTCCCTGATTTCACTTCCATTCTTGCCAAGTTTAACAAGAAATTCAATGTTTGTTCCTTGCTCTAGTTGATGCTCAGACATTCTCACGATGGCACACAAAAATACGCAACAACAATAATGAATTCAACTCAGCAAGACACTGTTAGAGCTCAAGAGGAACACAGTTGTGAGACACTGGTATACCAAAGTTATGAAACCTTACTGAGCTGTTTTGTACAGTGCTGCCAATGTAAGTGCACAGTGGTAAGTTCGCGAACTTCATTGCCAGACCTCGTGTGTGTGTGTGTGTGTGTGTGTGTGTGTGTGTGTGTGTGATATCCTATATATACCGGGTGTGCCAAAAAATGTATACAAGTGGACACTTTGGTCAATGTTGCTCAAGTAGTAGTTCGCTGTAATCAGAAATGTCTGGACGCAGATGGTATCCACTTTGAGCATCTTTTGTAATTGCAGATGTGTATCGTGGCTTGTATTCATCTTTTGTTAGTGATATATATTGAGTATTATAATTTTAATACAGTTTTCTTTTTTGTAAATGTGTATACAATTTTTGGTGCCCTCTGTTTATATATATACACAGTGTGTATGTGTGTGTGTGTGATAAAAAAATACAGTCAATGCTTAAATTTTAAAAATTTATTACAGTAAAAGACATTGCCATGAATCCCCCTCAAAATACTTCCTCTCGCTTCACACACTTATCCTATTCTTCTTGCCACTTCCTGAAGCAGTTCTGGAAGTCCTCTTTCACGAGTGTCTTTAGTTGCACTGTCGTGCCTGCCTTGATGTCCTGAATCGATTCAAAACATTTTCCTTTCATGGTCATTTTTACTTTGGGGAAGAACCAGAAGTTGCACAGTGCCAGATCTGGTGAATAAGGTGGATAAAGACACACCGTAATGTTTTTATTGGACATTCTATAGAAAAGGATAATAGGACCAGAGAGGCTAAACTTAAGTGAGTTGCTCATGGTCACACAGTTAATAAACAAAAGATCTGGGTTTTGAGCCTAAGAAATGAATACATGGGCCGGCCGAGTGGCGCATTGGTTAAGAGCTGGCTTGGGGCACCAGAGGGCCCCTGTTCAGATCCTACATATGAGGGCCAGTGACACTGCCCTCTGCAGCTAAGATGCTAATACACCATATTAACAGAATTGAAGAAAAAACATCATCTCAATGAAGCAGAGAAAATATTTGACTACATTCTACAAAATTTCATGATAAAAAACACTCAATAAACTAGGAATAGAGGAAACTTTCTGAACAAAATGAAGGCCATATATAAAAAACCCATGACTAACCTCATACTCAATGGTGAAAATCTGAAAGCTTTTCCCAATATCAGGGAAAGGACTGGCATGCACACTTATACCATTTCTGCTCAACATAATATTGAAAGTTCTAGCCAGAGCAATTAGTCAAGAAAACAAGATATCCACATTCTAAAGGAAAAAGTAAATTTACCCATGTTCATAGCTGATGTGATCATATATGTAAAAAATCCTAAATACAGGGGGGAGAGAGAGAGAGAGAGAGAGAGAGAGAGAGAGAGAGAGAGAGAATTATACAAATCTGCTAAAGCTAATAAATG
>NW_017731604.1:55013-58628 GCF_001890085.2 Hipposideros armiger | reverse complement strand
CCTCCTCCCTGTTCCCAGAATGCTGTGCGGTGCAGAGAAAGAAGGACAGCCAAAAGTCCCTAATGCTCCAGATGACTACGCCAAAAGCCCCGGACGCTTCTGACGACAGCATAGCCAACCGCAGCTTGTTTACAGTTTCTATCCCCATATGTAACCATGCTTAGAGGATTTTGGGGACCTGCTCTAAAAGGGAATTGTTCCCTGCTAAGAGGAAATTGCCTCCTCAATATAAGCTTAGTGCAAACAATAAACGGAGTCACTGCTCCCCCATCAGCAGTCAGTGGACCTCCCAACCCCAGCTTTCGTCTCTGTGTCTTTCTTTTCTCAGCTCCCAGGTCAATCCCCTCAGAACCCTGCCTGGCTGACGAGCCGGGCAGCATCAGTTGACGAGCGGATCCGGGTCCCCACAGGCAAGCGGGTCTCATCAGGTGGCGCCCGAACAGGGACCTTCAGGACCTGAGATAGGATTCAAGGAAGCTTCAGGATGGGAGCCTCCTTGGAAACAAGGTGCACCACAGCGGAGAAAGTAAGGAGAAAGGGGGTTAAAGATATATAATATAGGATAAGAGGAACAAAACTGATCACTTTGCTCACATAGATAATAAGGATTGGATTGTCGGGAGTAAAACATGGGACAGTCAGGGTCAAAGGAGTGTCAGCTCTATACGCAAATGCTTAAGGTTATGCTTCACACTCTTGGCAGCCCCATTAAAACGCAGCAGCTAGAAAACTTTCTTGCATATGTACAGGACGTCTGTCCTTGGTTCCCCAAGGAAAGCACCATCAATTTAGATACATGGGAGAGGGTTGGAGAACAGCTACGCAACCGATATACGGCCGATGGGTCAGAGAGCATTCCTGTAGAGACATTTTCCCTTTGGGTGCTGGTAAGAGATTGCCTCAATGCCAGGCTGGAGGCCTGGCGCCTCCCGGAAGGACAGCCTCGAACCATGGCAGAAACTCTAAAAAGTACTCTTGAGGGATATGAGAAAATACTGCCCCAGGGAGATGGAAAGGGAAATAATGGAGGACCTCAGGATGAACCCCCTACCACCTGAATTTTCTCAGGAGTTGGGGCGAGGGAGGAACAGCAGCATGATCCTACTCGAGAGGATTCTTTCGATGAGGACAATGAGGATGAGCTAGGTCCCCCTGTAGATGTGGAGTCATTTTTCGCTGCCTGGGTTAATCACCAGCCCAAGCAAAACCCCCCTGCTTTGCAACCGGCGCCTCCTCGGCAGCTGCCCCTAGACACCTCAGGCTCCAAAGTCATCCTCCCAGAGACCAGCCTAACCCGGGGGGATCCAACAGGCCATAGAAAGGGAGAAGATATCAGGAGTTACCAGCAGCTTTGCTTCCCTATAGTTGTGTGTTCAGACCCCAACAACCCAGGACAGATACTTAGGGAGAATGCCCCCATTCCCTTTAAGNTCCAGTCGCCATCCGGCCGCCTGTCAGCAGCTCAAGGCCGCTCAGCTCAAGGTGCCATGTTCAATCTTAGTTGCGGGTGGTCGTAGCCCACCATCCCATGTGGGAGTCAAACTGGCAATCTTGTTGTTAAGAGCACGTGCTCTCACCAGCTGAACCATCCTGTTTCCTGGTAGCAGCTCAACAGTGGCTCAGCTGGGGTGCAGCTTACTGGCCCATGTGGGAATCGAACTGTCGACCCTGTTGCTCAGAGCTCACACTCTTAACCAACTGAGCCACTTCACTGGCCCATATCTTAGTAATATTTTAACTGATACATCTACTCAGGCAAGGAAAACAAAAGGAAAAATAAACAGATTGGACTACATCAAACTAAAAAATTATTTCATAGCAAAGAAAACCATTACCAAAATGAAGAGACCTCTTACTGAATAGAAGATATTTGCCAGTGATACATCTTATAAGGGGTCAATATCCAAAATTTATAAAGAACTCATACAACTCAACACCAAAAAAGGAAACAATCCGATTAAAAAATGGGCAAAGGACATTTCTCCAAAGAGGACATACATATGGCCAGTAGACATATGGAAAGATGGTCAAAGTCACCAATCATCAGAGAAATGCAAATTACAACATCAATGAGATATAACTTCTCACCTGTCAGAATGACTATCATCAATAAATCAACAAACAACAAGTGCTGGTGAGAATGTGGAAAAAAAGGCAAGTCTTGTACACTGTTGGTGGGATAACAAATTGGTGCAGCCTCTATGGAAAACAGTATGGAGGTTCCTCAAAAAATTTAAAATAGTACTACCTTATGACCCAACAATCCCACTTCTGGGTATTTAACCAAAGAAATCCAAAACACTAATTCAAAAATATATATATGCACCCCTATATTTACTGTAGCACTACTCATTATAACCAATATGTGAAAACAACCAAAATACCCATGAATAGACGATTGGATAAAGAAATTATACAATGTCACGAGTGCAAACTCTGAGGACCAAGGTCGATGGTTCGATACCGGCCCGAGCTGAGCTGCCGCTGAGCTGCCAACAGGTGGAAGGATGGCTCAGCTAAGAAAAAACAAATTATACAATGGAGTATTACTCTGCCATAAAAAAAGAATGAAATGTTAAGGTTTCATTCTTAACATTTTCAACAACATGGATGGACCTAGAGGATATTATGGTATGTGGAATAAGTCAGACTGAGAAAGATAAATACCAGATAATCTCACTTACATGTGGAATATCAAGAACAGAATAAACGAACAAACAAAACAGAAATAGACACATAGATACATAGAACAAACTAATGGTTGCTAGATGGAAGGGGGCTTGGGGAGATGGGTGAGAAAGGTGAAGGGATTAGGAATTACAAATTGGTAGTCACAAGATAGTCACGGGGATGTGAAATACAGTATGGGGAATATAATCAACAATGTTATAAAAACTATGTAGGGGGCCGGCCGAGTAGTGCATCAGTTAGGAGTTGTCTTGGGACACCAGCTCTGAGCAGCAGGGCCCCGGTTCGGATCCCATATGAGGGCCAGTGACGCTGTGCCTCTACAGCTAAGATGGTGAACATCTCGACCTGGAGCTGGGCTGCCGTGAGTCGACGGCAATGGTGTAGGCTGCAGTGTGGCTGGCTTGCAGCGGGCGTGAGCTTTCGTGAGCTGCTGAGCCTCCGTGAGTGGCAGTCCAATGGCTGGCCAGCGACTGCCTCACCTGGGAAGAGTGCAATGATAACATCAACATGGGCCAGTGAAGCAACATCCTCCACAACTAGACTGAAGAACAAAAGGACAGCAACTTGTCTGTTCCCCTTTGCAGATTTCCCCAACACTGTTCCCCTTCCCCAATTCCCCAATAAAATATTTTTTAAAAAAACTATGTAGGGTGTCAAATGAGTACTAGACTTGTTGGAAGAATCATTTCATAAATTATATAAATAACTAAGCAGTGCACTGCACACCTGAAACCAACATAAAATAGTGAATGTCAACTATAATATATAGTAAAACCTTGGATTGCGAGTAACTTGGTTTGCGAGCGTTCCACAAGATGAGCAAGCATTTCTAATACATTTTAATGTGGTAAACGAGCAATGTCTTGCAATACAAGTAGCTTGTTTCTGAAACAAATTATGCTCGCAAACAAAGATATTACTATA
>NW_017731604.1:45316-49038 GCF_001890085.2 Hipposideros armiger | reverse complement strand
CCCTATGATTGGCAAATGTTAGCCAAGGCATCCCTTAGTGGAGGAAATTATTTACTCTGGAAAACTGAATTTGCGGACCAGTGCTATCAGCAGGCAACACAAAATGCCACGCACCAGGTTCCTATCACAGCCGATATGCTCATGGGTGAGGGGCAATATTCTGGTGCACAAAATCAAGTAGCATATAATTTACAGGCCTACCAGCAAGTTAGCCTCTGTGGTACTAAGGCCTGGAAAGCTCTTCCTATGGCTGGGGCAAAGACAGAGGACCTATCCTCGGTTAGGCAGCGCACAGACGAGCCATATCAGGATTTTGTCTCCAGACTCCTACAGGCCACAAGTCAGCTTGGGCACTCAATACATAATCAACTAAACCATGTACTTTTTACTTTAAATTCCCAAAATGTATTTATCTCCGTAGGGACACCATATTCGGTCTCTGCCTGTGTACAGGCCCCTGAAGTCCTACTAGTTGGGGACTTACAAATTAGCAAAATTCAGTCTAAAGATAAAAACTCTTGTCAAGTTCAGTCTAAATATAAGATTTCTTGTCAACATTGTCATCTTACCAATTGTATCAATCCAAAGATTAAGGGATATAGTATCCTAGTTCTTCGACAACCTCTGTATATTGTCATTCCCACCGCTATCGAGTGACCCTGGTATGACGATCCAGGGATCCAAGCCCTCACAGAAGTAAAAGGTGGTTTGAGCTGAGAACGACGAGTAGTCAGACTCCTCATAGCCGGCCTTGCAGCAGTTATTTCTCTCATAGCTACCATAGTCACAGCCGCTGTATCCTTATCTAATTCTATGAAAACAGATTATGTAGAACAGCTTGCTAAAAATTCTACATCAACTTTTCATACCCCCAAAAATATAGATATAAAAATTGAATTAAGACCTAGTGCTTTGAAAGACGCTGTAGTGCAGATAGGAAATGAGGTCGAGGCTATACATCACCAACTTGCCCTCCGGTGTCATGCTAAGTATCGAAGGGTATGCATAACCAGATATCAGTACAATGACACACAATGGGATTGGGATAACATTCGCAATCACCTTCAGGGCATTTGGCATAGCTCAGATCTTAGAATCGACCTCCACCAACTACATAAAGAAATTGTCCATATACAGGACAGTAAGCTAGAACTTTCTAACTTGGCTAAAGAGCTACTGTCATCCTTCCAAGGTTTTCAATCAGTTACCCTTCTCCAACTTATGTCTTGGATCCTGCTAGGAACTGTAATTCTCTTGCTACTAATCTTGTGCTTGCTTTCAGTCCGTGAAGCAATCATCAAAGCCCATCTTCGGGCCCTCGGAGTAGAGGCTCATTGCACATGGCTACAGAGGAACGAGAGGGGAGGTGACATTGAACATCAATGTCACACTCAGGGAGAATGTAACAATCCCTAACCATCTCTTCGCTGCTCACCTTTAAGCTAACATTATATTCTGTCCCTCAAAATTACTGCTCATGCTCCACTAACACCCCCAGGCTTGGCACCATAAGCTGGCTGGTTAGTCAATGAAGGGTAAGATCCCTTGAGGAGGGACAACCTAAGACAGGCACAGTCACCGGAGGGCCAGCCATAGCCTAATCCATTAAAAGGCTTCTAATTAATAAGAAAGGGGGAGATGTAGGGAGCTTACTGTGAGCAGTTAGGGAACCTAAGGCTGCAAGCTAGCTAGCTGCAGGCCTCCATGGCTGGATAAACAGCTGAGCAGTTGAGCAGGCATCCCCCTCCTCCCTGTTCCCAGAATGCTGTGCGGTGCAAAGAAAGNCTAAATACAGGGGGGAGAGAGAGAGAGAGAGAGAGAGAGAGAGAGAGAGAGAGAGAGAGAGAGAGAGAGAGAATTATACAAATCTGCTAAAGCTAATAAATGAATTCAGAAAAATGTAAGGTACAAAATCAACACACAAAAATCATTTGTGGTTTTATACCTTAACAATGAGCAATCTGGAAACGGAAATTATTAAAAGAAATTAATTCCATTCACAATAACATGAAAAATAATAAATTGCTTAGGAATAAGTTTAAACAAGGGGACAGAAGATTTGTACACTGAAAACTACAAATCATTGCTGAAAGAAATTTTAAAAAAACAGATATAAATGAAAACACCCATGTTTGTAGATTACAAGTCTTAAGTTTAAGATGACATGACCACTCAAAGCAATCTACAGATACAATAAAATTCCTACCAAAATCCCAATGTTGTTTTTTTTCAGAAATGGAAAAGCCAATTCCAAATTAGATATGAAATCTCAAAAGACCATGAATAACCAAAAATATTTTTGGGATACAAAAGAACAGTTGAGGGCCGGCTGAGTGACTCAGTTGGTTAAGAGCTCGCTCAAGAGTTTGAGCTCTGAGCAACAGTGGTTCGAGTCCCGGCCCGAGCTGAGCAGCTGCTGTGCTGCCAACAGGTGGCAGGATGGCTCAGCTAAACAAAAAACAAACAAACAAACAAACAAACAAATAAAAAGATCAGTTGGAGGACTCACACTTCCTGATTCCAAAAATTAAAACAAAGCTACAGTAATCAAAACAGTGAGGTATTCACATGAGGGTAGACATGTGAGTATAGACCATTGGAATAGAATAGAGAGCCTAGAAATAAACCCTTGTGTTATATGGTCAATTGATTTCTTTTTTAAAAAAGACTTTAATTCAAATATAGCTAGCATACAGTATTATATTAGTTTCAGGTGTACACCACAGTCATTCTACATTTATATACCTAAAAAAGTGATCAGCATAAGCCCAGAGACTGTCTGACACCATACCATGCTATCACAATATTACTGACTATATTTACTATGTTGTATATTACATCATTAAAACGTATTTGTTTTATATCTAGAAATTTGAACTTCTTATTCCCTTTCACCTTCTCCCCAACACCCTTTCAATTTTCAATTACAGTTGACATTCAATGTTATTTTATATTAATTTCACGTGTACAGCATAGTGGTTACACGTTTATGTAATTTAAGAAGTGATCCACCTGACTAGTCTAGAACCCACCTGGCACTATACATAGTTAGTACCATATTATTGACTATATTCCCTATGCTTTACTTTACATCCCCATGACTATTTTGTAACTATCAATTTGTACCTCTTAATCCTTTCAACTTTTTCACCCTGACCCCAAACCACCTTCCATCTATCACCCTGATAAATCTAATACCGATCAGACACCGTATATAATTATTACAATATTATTGATTATATTCCTTATGCTATAAACTACATCCCCATGACTACTGTGTAACAACTAATTTGTACTTCTTAATCCCTTTCCCATTTTCATCCACCCCAAACCCCTCCCATCTGGCAACAATCAAAATGTTCTCTGTATCAATGAGTTTGTTCTTGTTTCATATGTTTATTTTGCTCTTTAGATTCCAATTATAACTGAATCATATGACATTTGTCTTTCTATGTCTGACTTACTACACTCAGCACAATAACCTTCAGGTCCATCCATGTTGTTACAGATGGCAAGATTTTGTTCTTTTTTTTATGGCTGAGGAATATCCCATTGTATATATGTACCACCTGTTCTTTATCCATTCACCTATTCAGGGACACCCAGGTTGCCTTTATACCTTGGCTTTGTAGATAATGCTATAATGAACAAATGGATGCACATGTCCCCTCAGGTAGCATTTTGTTTTTTGGGGGATAAATACTCAGAAGTGAGATTACTAG
>NW_017731604.1:39572-42190 GCF_001890085.2 Hipposideros armiger | reverse complement strand
TTTTGGATAAATACAAACAAATGGGGTTACTAGGTCCTTCTTTGTCTCTTGTTATAGCCTTTATTTTAAAGTCTATAAGAATCCTTACCTAATACATAGGAAAAAAGAAAACAAGGAGGCACCCAAAATGGGGAGAAAAAGAAACATGTCCCAAATAAAGGAACAGAACAAAGATCTAAAAAAAGAACTAAACAAAATTGAGACAAGCAATCTTCCAGATTCAGAGTACAAAACACTGGTTATAAGGATGCTCAATTAAGTCAGTGAAAACTTCAACAAAGAAATAGGAAACATAAAATATGGAGATAGAAAATATAAAAAGGAACCAGCCAGAAATGAAGAATACAATAATTGAGATAAAGAATACATTAGAGGGAATCAGGAGTCGATTAGATGAAGCAGAGGATCAAATCAGCGATTTGGAAGAGAAGGTAGCAGAAAATACCCAATCAGAACAGCACAAAGAAAAAAGAACCCAAGACAATAAGGATAGTTTAAGAGGCTTCTGGAACAACATCATGCGCACCAACATTCGCATCATAGGCCTACCAGAAGGAGAAGAGAGAGCGCAACGAACTGAAAATCTATGTGAAGAAATGATAGAAAACGTCTCTAACCTGGTAAAGGACATAAACATAAAAGTTCAGCAAGTGCAGAGAGTCCCAAACAAGATGAACCCAAAGAGGCTCACACCAAGGCACATCATATTTCAAATGCCAATGGTTAAAGACAAAGAGAGAATCTTAAAAGCATCAAGAGAAAAGCACTTAGTTAACTGTCAGCTGACTTCTCAATAGAAACTTTGCAGGCCAGAAGGGATTGGCATGAAATAGTCAAACTAATGAAGAGCAGAGACCTGCAACCAAAATTATTCTGCCCAGCAAAGTGTTAATTTAGAACTGAAGGACAGATAAAGAGCTTCCCATATAAGAAAAAGCTAAAGGAGTTCATCACCACCAAATCTTTATGACAAGAAATGTTAAAGGGACATTTTTGAGGGGACGAAGAAAAAAAAAAAGATCAAAACCATGAATAATAAAATGGCAATAACTACATATCTATCAACAAGTACTTTAAATGTAAATGGATTAAATGCTCCAATCAAAAGACATAGGATGATTTATTGTTGATTACCATTCTGACAGGAGTGAGGTGGTAACTCATTGTGGTTCTTATTTGCAGGTCTTTAATGATTAGTAATATTGAGCATTTTTTTCACATGTCTGTTGGCCATCTGTGCATCCTCTTTAAAGAAATGTCTCTTCATGTCCTCTGCCCACTTTTTAATTGGGTTGTCTGGTTTTTTGGTGTTCAGTTGTATGAGTTTTTTATAAATTTTGGATATTAACCCCTTATCAGATGTATCATTGGCAAACATTTTCTCCTGCTTGGTAGGATGCCTTTTTGTTTTATTGATTGTTTCTTTTGCTGTGAAAAATCTTTTTACTTTGATGTAGTCCCACATGTCTATTTTTTTCTTTTGCTTCCCTTGCCCAATGGGATATATTAGTAAAAATATTTCTAAGGGTAATGTCTGCGAATTTACTTCCTATATTTTCTTCTAGGAGTTTTATGGCTTCAAGTCTTACATTTAAGTCTTTAATCCATTTTGAATTTATTCTTATATATGGCATAAGAAGGTGGCCCAGTTTCATTTTTTGCATGTACCTCTCCAGTTTTGCCTGCACAATTTATTAAATAAACTGTCTTTACCCCAGTGTAAATTATTCCTTCGATTGTCATAGATTAAATGACCATAGAGGCATGGATTTATTTCTGAGCTCTCCATTTTGTTCCATTGATCTATGTGTCTGTTTTTTGCAAATACCATGCTATTTTCATTACTATAGCCTTGTAGTATGATTTGATATCAGGTAGCATGATACCTCCCACTTTGTTTTGTCAAGTTTGCTAAGATATGGAAACTGAAATGCCCATCAATAGACAACTGGATAAAGAAACTGTGGTACATTTTTACAATGGAGTATTATTCTGCCATAAAAAAGAATGAGACCTTAACATTTGCAACAACATAGATTGACCTTGAAGTTATTAAGCTAAGTGAAATAAGTTAGATTGAGAAAGACAAATGCCATATGATCTCACTTACATATGGAATCTAAAGAATAGAATAAATGAACAAACAAAACAGAAATAGACTCAGAGATATAGAAAAAAAAACTGTTGGTTGCTAGATCAGAGGGTGAAGGGGGTGGGGAGAGGGTGAAGGGATTCAAAAGTGCAAATTAGCAGATGCAATATAGTCATAAAGGTATGAAATACAGTATAAGGAATATAATAAACAATGTTGTAAAAATTAGGTAAGGCACTAGATAGGTACTAGACTTTTCAGGGGGATCACTTCATAGACTATATAGATGCATGACCAATGCTCTGTATAGCTGAAGCTGAAGTGAAATAATATTGAATGTTAACTATAATTAAATATATATATATTTACACACACACATACACACACACACACACACACACCCTCAAGGCCTGACAATTAAGTTCGTGAAGTCATCCTATAAAACGTGCTACATACCTCATTGCTGAATACCGCTCTGGTTATCTTTGAAGTACTCTCCTTGGGAAGCTATGCACTGACACCAGTG
>NW_017731604.1:8908-39422 GCF_001890085.2 Hipposideros armiger | reverse complement strand
TCAGGTGAGTAGGGAGGGTGTTCCAATACAGTGATTTGTTTACTGGCTAAAAACTCCCTCACAGACAGTGCTGTGTGAGCTGGTGCATTGTCGTGATGCAAGAGCCATGAATTGTTGGCCAAAAGTTCAGGTCACCTAACTTTTTCATGCGGACTTTTCAGCACTTTTAAATAGCAAACATGGTTAACTGTTTGTCCAGTTGGTACAAATTCATAACGAATAATCCTTCTGATATCAAATAAAGGTTAGCAACATAGTTGCAACAAGCCCATGAATGTAGTTGTCAGATATTGTGTGTGTGTGTGTGTATGTGTGTGTGTGTGTGTGTGTGTGTGTAGTTACGGGATGTGGAGTATAGCATAAGGAAGATGGTCAATAATATTGTAATAGCTATGTAAGATGTAAGAGCAATAGTAGCTTGGGAGAGGGGGGTTATTACTTTGTGTGAGGTGTAAATGTTTAACTATTACATTGCTGTGTACACCTGAAACTAATAAAAAATTGAAAAAAGAAAAAGACATAAGATGGCTGAATGGATTAAAAAACAAGACCCTTACATGTGCCACATACAAGAAACTCACTTCATATCAAAAGACACACAGAGACTGAAAGTAAAGGGATGAAAAAGATATTTCATGAAAACGGAAACAAACACACACAAAAAGCTGAAGTAACAAAACTTACACAGACAAAATAGACTTTAACGTAAAGGCTGCAACAAGAGACATAGAAGGACCCAGTAATCCCACTTCTGGGTATTTGGCCAAGGATAGCCAAAATACTACTTTGCAGAGACATATGCATCCATATGTTCACTGAAGCATTTTTACAACAGCCAAGATAGGGAGGCTAACTGGGTGTCCATCAATGAATGCATGTATGGAGAAAAGATGGTGAATATATAGAATGGAATGTTGCTGGGGCATAAAAAAGGTGATGGGTGAAAAAAGGGGAATAGATTAAGAAATACAAATTGGTAATTGCAAGAGTCATGAGGATGTGAAGCATAGCATAAGGAATATAGTCACTAATATTGTAATAACTATATATGGTGTCAGATGGGTGCTGGATTTATTGGGGTGATCACTTTGTCAGTTATGTGGATGCCTGATCGCTGTGTTGTACACCTGAAACTATTATAATATTGTATGTCAACTGTCATTGAAAGACAAAAAACATTGTAAAAATTCACCAATAATACCATACTTCATCTAATTTAAGACAAAGTTTTTCACATACTTTTTAGATTAAATAGTAGCATCCTACTATTTCCATTTGCTTTCCTTATTTGTTTTCCTTTTCTTTTTAGTTTATCACAGTTTAGCATCTCTAAACATGATATATGTCTTACAATTCATGACTTATTATAGTTTAATTGGTGGTCATTTTATTTTTTATTGGTACACAAAATCAAAGTGTGTCTCAAAATTAATAATGTGTTACACTCAGTGATATTCAAGATATATTTTCTAGGGATACATAAGTAGAGAAGGCATAAAAACGAATTCTTAACAAGGATAACAATGAGGCAGAAACAATTGTGATTGTGAATACTTGTAAATTTTTATTTGCAATATTCTGATAATTTAAAAGTGGAATGGATGTCAATATTTTATGTGCAAATAAAATATTTTTGCACAGAATGTGTAAAACTGGCTAAATTTAGAGTTAAAAATATATAAATGAATGATAGAAAAAACAATTCAAAAGAAATATGTGAGGAGACACTCACAGTATAGGAATATTGAATGGCCAAAAACCTGGAAAATAAGTTGAAACTCACTAATAATCAGAAAAATGTAAACAAACAATGAGCTGCCACTCCTCACTCACTAGTTTGGCATACACTAAAAATACGAAATATCAAGAGTTGACTAGGGTGTGAAAATGGAATTCCTACAAAACTGAGTATACCATAATTTGGTGCAGCCAATTAATGTAGCAATTTGGGACCATTTGGGAACTTTGAAGTGCTTATACATACAACTCAATATTTCTTCTTTTAGTGTATTCACTGCAGAAACTCTGGAACAAATACAGGAAGATATTCATTGCAGCATTGTTTCTAATAATGAAATCTGAAATGAACCAAAATGATTATCAAGAGCAGAGTGGATGCTTGAAAATGCTGTTTAATGGATGACAAAACTGTCATATATGTATACTCTACAATAGAGCTTGAATATAACAAGAAATGTTAGATAAATTTAAAAAACAAAATATTGAATAACAAAAGCAAGATTCACAAAAATAACATACATGTGATGAAACTTATGTTTAAAATAAAGCTCAGCCAAGTTAGATTATGAGACATATCAGAGTTCCATTTCAGGCTTGCTGACAATGTAATCATTAAGAAAAAACAAAACATTTTCTTGAATATTTGTAAGTGTATTTATATAGTCCAAAAAAGCAGTGCTAGAAAAGGTTGTTTAACTAAATACATTGGTTAGTTTTACGTGTAGAAATGTCATATTCTTATCAGCTGCATAGTATATACACGTGGGTCATAATGACCCAGTGCTGTATTTCAGAAATATCAGGTATGAGCCATTGGAAAATAATTATTCTTTTTTTCCTTCACTGTATGGAGTAATTATCCTTCATAATGTACATTTAAAACATAAATGAGACAGAAAATGCTAGTATCCATTTGTACATATGTGTGTGTGTATATATACACACACACACATTTTAAGAAAGGAAAAAAATCTGTATTAAAATTGTAATACTCAATATATACCAATAACAAAAGATGAATACAAGTCATGTGTATACATTTTTTTGGTACCGCCAGTATATGTGATTGTTAGGATACACAAAAATTGAACGATGAATGTCAACATTACAAAGGGAGAAGGGAGCAGGATCAGGGTTTGAGGAAAAAGAGAATTACATTTTATTGGTAATATTTTATTTCTACTTTTGAATGTTTTAATAAAAATAAGTAAAATTAATTTTGAATGGAGAGTAGTTCTAATATTGCATTACACACTGTATTTACAAAATATCATAAAAATGATTTTGCAAATAATTTTTAACAACTAATTTTGCAAAATGATCCCAAATTTCTAAGAGATTAGAAAAAGGCAAAGGAAATCATTAGTGCTAATATTTTACCACAAGCCCTGGGGAATGAGAAGTCTATTTAGGGTGGGTTATTTTCTTCAAGTGAATTTTCTGAATTTTACACAGTGTACACATTGTGCATGTAATTCTTTTGCAATCGGTGAAAAAGAAAGAGGAAAAAGAAAATATCCTCAAGAAGTCAAGTCTGGAAATGACCAGACAGTAAAAATTACCTAGAGATTGGGTCAAGATGACAGGCTTGAGCACTTGTGAATTTCATCCTACCACAAATCCCTTTAAATGCCAGGAAACGTAGGTTTCTGTATACAAAGAATAACTCCAGAAAGGCAAGAGAAAAAGAAAGGGCGAATTTCTGGAAGATAAAAAGCAGACGGGGCAGGGGAACTCAGTTGTGGGTGGGGAGCCTGGGGGCCCTGAAATGGAGAAGGCAACGCTACGTGGTTGAGCGGAGGGGTTGTGAGTCAGGCTGCTCCTGATTTTGGAAAGGGGCGGGGCCGGGAACCAAAGAGCAGCTCCCAGGTCCAGGGCAGAGGTGGGCGTGAGAGTTGGGGGAAGGGTCGCACGGTGTTTGGCAGGAAGGGGAGGCCTCTCTCCTGGCAGGAAGCTGCGCTACGGAAAGAGGGAGGAGACTGCTGCGGCAGTACAGGCTGGTGGAAGCCCGATGTGGCAGAGGGGCCTCCGCCGCGGACAGGGAGGCAGAGGGTCCGTGAGCACAGTGCTGGAGACACAGCCGCCATCCTCTTCGCTTGTCCGGCCACCCTCCTAGGCACGCTTTTCACCTACGGATCCTCCCCCTTTCAGCTCTTGCACCCGGCTCGGCGCCTGCTCATCCTGTCGCCCCACACTCACAGCGAAGGCAGCAGCGAGGTGTCCGATTTGGGCACGTGAAGCCTGCGATCCCCGGACGCGGGGAGGTGGGCACTGGACTAGAGAACCGGAGGATGGGGGTTGGTGGGTGCCAGGCAGGAAAATTGGGGTCGGTGCTGGGATGGGAGATGAGGGCGACTGAGAAGAGTGACTTGGAGACTGGGGTGGGAGGGGGAAGCCGAAAAACACCTGGATGTTGCACAAAGGTGGCCAGCAAAGGCGATAGGTTTGTTGTGGGCACCCAGATGGAAAATAGGGATGAACAGGAAAGACATGACTGATAGGTTAACACCAAGCAGAAGGCATCATTATGGGAAACAAGAGGGATGAAGAGCAGACTGCGATGGGCAGGGGACATGTGGACTATATTAGTGCAAATGGAGCGATGGGGTGGGGTCTGAGAAATGGTGAATATTTGTGTTTGGTGTGGGGTCTCTAAGATAGCAACACAGGATGAGGCATTGTGCAAAGGAACCTGATCCCTCTTGCTGGGGCCTCCAACCACCACAACCACCACCTCTCTAACCCTCCAGCACAGCCAAAGGAGCCCTGAGGGAGGGCACTGCAGGCACACATCCAATAGCATCCTGATATCCAGCGTTCCAGCTGGACTTATCTGAATAATTTGGGCAGCAATGTACCTGGTGCCCAGGGACTTTGCCATACAGGGGGGGAAATGTCATGTTATAATACACTAAATGTTTCTCCCTAGCCTCTTTCCTCCCCCTGCAGGTATGAAGACCCCTCACAAAAAGGTAGCTGCAGGGCAGGCAACCAGGGAAGCTGTCAATCGCCACACTGGATCTGCAAATATGAGGAAGACAAAAACCTCTCAAAAGAAGCAGAGGGGCAGACCTTCATCCCAGCCCCGCAGGAACATCGTGGGCTGCAGAATTTCACATGGATGGAAGGAAGGCGATGAACCCATCACCCAGTGGAAAGGAACCGTTCTGGATCAGGTGCCTATAAATCCCTCTCTTTATCTGGTGAAATATGATGGAATTGACTGTGTTTATGGACTGGAACTTCACAAAGATGAAAGAATTTTAAAGCTTAAAATCCTTCCTGATAAGGTGCCGTTTTCTAGAGTCAGAGATGTGCGCCTTGCAAATACCATAATTGGTAAAGCTGTGGAACATATTTTTGAGGGTGAGCATGGTTCTAAGGATGAATGGAGGGGGATGGTCTTAGCCCAAGCACCAATCATGAAAGCCTGGTTTTATATTACCTATGAGAAAGATCCTGTCTTGTACATGTACCAGCTTCTAGATGATTATAAAGAAGGAGACCTCCGTATCATGCCAGAGTCCAGTGAGTCTCCTCCAGCAGAGAGGGAGCCAGAAGGAGTTATAGATGGCCTCATAGGTAAACATGTGGAATATACCAAAGAAGATGGCTCCAAAAGGACAGGCAAGGTCATTCACCAAGTCAAAGCCAAACCCTCTGTGTATTTCATCAAGTTTGATGATGATTTCCATATCTATGTCTATGATTTGGTGAAAAAGTCCTAACTATTAGTATACAGTTTGCCACATTTGTGGATTTGGAGACACAAAAAATGTTACTTTTCAATGTATAGAAAGCTTTAGAGTCCCCATTAACCCAACATCGTTGCCAGCATAACTGTTGCTTTGTTCTAAAAAAATACAAATATATGTGGACATTACATGCTGTGTGTAAGGACTTTATCATGTTGAAAAGATTGGTTGTGTTTGGTGGATGGGAAATGAAAGGAAGGACAGCTGTAAATTCAAACTGTAAATGAAGTTCAGCTAGAATCATAACCAGTCATCTAAAAATGGACTAGTACTTAGCTGCTCAGTCTAGGAAAGGGGAGAAGGAACTAGAGATGGGCTGTGGGAGGGAAGGGAAAAGACGAGGTGACAACTTAGGAAGAGGTGGGGAGGAGCCAGAAATGGAGAGGCTCCCTGGGGGAGAGGGGTGTCCTAGGAAGGGGTGGCACCCAACTCGGAGGAGGTAAAGAATAGCAGAGGGAGAGTGAGATCATGGGGCTTAGAGGAAAGCAGAATAAATTGGCAAAAAGGGCACAAAGAAGGTTAGAAGTTCAGAGCAAGGGAGTGAAAGAGCCAAGTTGGCAGGGATCTGGGGAGAAGCTAAAGGATACTCAAAGGGAGGGTCTGTGAGGGGCCAGAAGGCAGATACACTGGGGAAAGAGGAATTCTAAGAAGAGAGACTGACTACGGGAGTGAGAATACAGAAAAAGAAGCGTGGGGAGTGGGGCCTATGAGAGATGGGAATGCCCAGGAAAAAGTTGGACTTCTGACAGTATCCACATTGCTATCCCTGGCTCTGTGCACAAAAATGTGGCAACTATAAAAGAAGCCAGTTGGATTGGGGGTTCCCTAGAAGGTTATTTTTACAGGGATGACTCAAGTGTTAAGCATGAGCCAAGTTTATACCTAAAACTCTTTAGGGAATTCATGCCACACCTGCTAAACAGAACCCCAACCCTCAGCCTAAATACACTAACATGGCACCCTATAAGCACAGGACTGTGAGCGGCCTCCTCACATTTCCCAGAGGACTCAGGTGCAGTAAATCTCTGACCTGAAGGTCTTGGTTCATTCTCCCTATACTGGATAAGCAATTATTATGAGGAATAGGTCAGATGTGCCACTTTGCATTTGGAAAGTATTTTATCAAGAAAAATAGAACCTTGCTGAACCTAGATACAGCAGTCCCCTCTCCATTCTTCCCGTTGGATTGTACCTTGCCTCCCTACAGAGGAGGGACATCAGAAGATTGAGCCTACTGTTTCTCTTCAGGTCATGAGGAGTACTTGACAGCCCATGCTTCTTTCAGTAGCTGCCCGAAACCACAAGTGGCTCCACCCAGTGCTCCACCACATTGAGGTCTGCTGCCCCCAGGAGCCCCATTGTGGCTGTACCCCAACAAAGCCAGTGGCTCCTGACCCTTCACAGATACCTCCTGGCCAGTCCTGCCCACCCCAAGCACACAGGTAACTGTGATGGAAGCTCATACAGCTCTGTTGCCACGTGAGATAGACGGCATGGGGCAGGCAGTCTGGGAGTTGTGGCTTTGTATAACTAACTCCTTCAACAGTATAGTGACACATAGACGGGTGGTGGCTGGTTGGGAGAAGGTTCAGTAACCCTAATAAAGACCCTCAGAGATATGGTGTCCCAAAACATGGGTCTACAGCCTTGTCTTCCTGTCTTTGCCTTTCCCCAGTCGTGCCGTGAAACTTACCCTAAAACCTCTCTTTCTGGTTTCCTCACCCCACACTTCATTGAAATATATCCCCGCCCTCAAAGGAAGAGTCCTGGTGATCCCCACTGCCCAGGTTTCCCTAATTCCATGCATGGGAGGGGGATTCAGGGAGATTCCAGGAGTTGAAAGAAGGTGGTAATTCCTGTTCATTCTCCACCCAACATGACTTGAAGCTGTTTGCCCCAAGAACGACACAAGGCAAGCCCACCTCACCATAGCAGGAGTTAGTTTTCTTTCACACATAATAAAATTTAGTCTGGCAAATACTTTTAGGCCACCCAAGGGCCAATTTCAGCCAGCTGTCTTGTTTTGTTTGATCTTTGTGGTTTTATTGCTTTCTATGTTTAAATTAGCTATTTAGACATTTGGGAGATTTTATATCACAAAAAATTCTCATTTCTGGCTCACCTGAAAAAATATAAACAGTAAACTAAGGTTTAGGGCCCACATTCCAACAAGGATACAAGCAGCTGGGTCTGAGGAAGGGCTCAGCCCATTTTAGACTCAATGCTCTCAAGTTGGCCATGCCCCCAGCTGGCCAGCTTCAGTCTAATAAAATGCCCAGTTGTCTCTGGAAGCATTTGCATTTGTAGATTTGGGGCTAGACACAGGGAAAACTGCCTAGCCCCCATTTTAGCTTACTTTGATGATATTTCTCCTAAAATTTATTTGCTTTGTCTTCATCCCACCAATACTTACTTCAGATAGGCTCTCTTCCAGGCAGTCTTCTAGGCACAGGTACTTAGGATATGGTAATGAACAAAAGAAACAAAATCTTAGTGGCATGAAGCTTTCATTTCAGTGTGCCAGACAGTAGCCAAGATGCAATAAGTAAATATAAAGTATTTTCAAATTGATTAGTGTTAAAAAGGGAAAAAAAAAGAAATAGAGCAAGGGATGGTGAATTGAAAGTCCAGGCAGGAGGCTGAAACTAGATAGAAAGGAAGGCCAGGGAGGGTCTCACTGAGAACATGGCTTTTGAGTAAAAGCCTAAAGGCAGTGAGAGAATGACTCAGGGCCAGTCTGAGGAAGGAGTATTCCAGGTAGAGGGACAGCAAATGCCAAGGTCCCAAGGCACTAGTGGCCTGACATATTCTAGAAAAACCGAGGATACCAGCAGGGCTGGAGCTAAGTGAGCAAGCTAGAGAAAATCAGGATGCAATTTTTAGGATCTTGGAGATCCTAGAATGGAATTTGGCTTTTAAACTGAATTTGTTGGGGAGCCGTTCAAGTATTTTCAACAGAGGCACAACATGATTTATCTCATTTAACAGGATCACTGGCAACCCTGGAGAGTAATGTGTATGGGGTGCAAGGATGAAAAAGGGAGGTCAAATATATCAGCAAAACAGAGAAGGGACCTAGAAACAGATTTTCATGTAGGAAACTGGAATTTTAATAGACATGACATTTCAGATGAATGACAAAAGGCATTTTATTCAATAAATGGTGTTGGATTAATTTGTTTTTTTCCATATGGCAAAAATAAATTTAAGCCCTTTCATCATACCTTGCACACAATATAAATTACAAGTGGAAAAATAGTTAATACCTACATTTGGAAAGTAACATTTATAAAAGTTTTAGAACCAAATGGAAGACAATGTTTATATTTTTTTCCTGTGGAAATAGTGAATATTTTATTTAAAGGCAAAAAAAAGTATAGCTATTGAGAGAAAAGTTTGATAAGTTTGATTATATTAAAATATGGAAGTACCTAATTTCAAAATCATCATATACAAAGTGGAGTAAAATGAGATTAGGCTACAAACTTCGATAGTTAAAATGATAAAATAAATAAAAATATATTCAATGAGAAAAAAATAGTCCATAGAAAACTTGGGAAAAAAATATGAACAGGCAATTTACAATAGATCACATGGTCAATAAACATACATTACCTTAATCTTACTGTATCTTTTCCATAACATCATCTTTTAACATGCCATATAATTTATTTAGTTAATATGTTTATTATAGTTTCCCTACAAGAATGTAAGCCCTGAAAGTGCATGATTTTTCTTCCTTTACACACACCAAAATATCCCAAGTCCTTAGAAGAGTATCTGGCTTATAAATATTTGTTGACTATATGAATATCATCAGTAAGTAAGAAAATGAAAATTAAAATAAAATGATTTTGCACACATCAAATCAGCAACACATGTGAAGTTCGAATATGTGTATTGACCAGTTAAACAAGTGGGAGATCCTATACAATGTAGGTGATAGTTTAAATCAGAGAGATATTTGCCATTATCTTATGAGTTTGAAGATGGCATATTATGAGCAATTTCATTCATATATTGTTCAAAAGCAATTTTGCATTTGTCTCATATGTTTCTGTACATCTTGAAAGAAAGACAGCAACTATTCTTTCTCCTAAGCTATCTTAAAAAGTGAATGGCAAACAGCTTTGGCAAATAGAGATAGTGTCTTTCTCTGAAGTAAAGTGCCGTTATGCTTAGAGTCTTCAGAAGATAGTGATTCACTGTGGAGCAGGTCAGGAATGCTGATTTCAATATAATAAAGGTAATGTCACCTTCAAGAGCAAAAGGAAGGGGTGCTTACTGCCCATTATAAAAGTTTGAGGTTCCCAAACTGAGGTTTCCTCTCCTGTAATGCAACCTACATTATATGTAGGTGTCATGTGACCATTTTCATCAAGCTGTGGGAAGTGGGACTCAGGTTTCTAGGGTATAAATGCTAATATTGGGCTACTGATATTACTGTGAATAATAAATTATCCTTTGTCTCTGATCCAGAAGTATCGTGTCTTCTAGCAGCACCCAAGAAACTAACAAGCTACCTTGTTAACTCACAAATGAGTAAAATGTCATAATCTTCACAGTTCTTGATACTTGTAGCAATGCTGACAGAGACATGGCTTTCTGTAAGAGGAAGAATGAGGACCTCACCATCCAATTAATGGAATTTGAGGGTAATCTATGAGAATTGGTGGTGAATGTACAGACCAACTATGCAATAAATTTTCCTACCTCTTTTAATGAATAGAAATTGGGAATCTGGTTGCAAGATGAAAGCTGAGGGCTCCTTGTCCTTAATGGAGATGAAAAGTCATATGTACCTGTATGAATATGCTGGGGAATTTTGGTGAAGGGAGAGAATAAAACTTCTATGACCCTGTTAGATATGAATGCTCAAGTTGCTATTCTGCCCATACCTGCAGAAGGAAATGACATCAAGTATGATCTAATTGGTTTGGGCTTGGTCTACAGTACAGAAAGGAATCAAATATGACCTTGTGAGTAAAAATTTTGGGCCAATTCTGTGTACTCTAAGTGTTATCTCTAAATCTGAATATACAGTCGGAACAGACATTTGTATTTCCCTGCCCATAAGTGCCAGATAAGATTCATCCACATGTAGAGGAGTGTTAGTGGAACACATAAATCACTCTCCCACCAGCCTCACTGATCCCTTCTGAGTGTGTAGAATCCCAGGAGGAAAAAAGAAAATCACAGCCCAGATTAAATTCTTTAAGGAAGCACAGGTAGTAAGAGTTTCAAGGACAGCCAAGTGCAAAAGTCCAGGAACCTGCAGGCTTATAGTGGATTATTGTCAAATAAATTCAGTTGTGTCTCCTATAGTCTCAGCTATTGCAGACAATATAACTAACTGAGTTCATTCCACAGACTTAATGGCACATGGTACAATGTTTTAAACATTGACAAAGCCTTTCTCATGCTACTGGCACCTAAGGATCAAGATTTTTTTGCATTCATGTGAACAGGTCTCCAATATATGTTTCTTGTACTCTAAGGTTACCTAAACTCCACTGTCATTTGCCACAATTTGATAGGCCAAAATTTAGCACAAGTGCTTCCACACTCTGATTTTCAAAACGTTCACTATACAAACATGTATGATGTCCTGGTGGTTGTAAATTGAAAGTCTCAACAGCCCATGTTGTGGTATCACACATCTGCCAGGAAGAGTGGCCGAAAATCACCAACAAAATTAAGGAGCCTGCTTGCCAAGTAATGTTTCTCAGTACTATGTAGGCAAATTTACAATACTCAATCCTTTAGGCACTCAAAGAAAAATTGTCTCTTCATTACCCCCACCACCAAGAAGGAGGCCCAGCACCTAAGTGGATTCTTTGGATATTGAACACTGTTTGTAATTGCTTGGGCATTATGTTTCGCCTTTATATCACATACCCACAAAACAGCATCTTTTGAATGAGGCTCAAAACAACATTCTGATATGGAAAATGTCCAGCAATCTGTCATGCTCTCTACCTTTGGGGTCCCACAACTATAATAACCTCTTTGAGCTATAAATCTCTGGGACTGATGACTATCCAATTGGCGTCTCTAGCAAAGAGAAACAATCTGTCTGGATGCAGATAGCTAACATTAATTTTAAAAAGCATTAAAGACAGTGCTATTGTTTTTGTGGATGTAAACATATACTAAAAGCATAACAACATATATAGGAATGAAAAATAACCTAGAAAAGGGACCTCACAAGAACCCAACCATGGTGGCACCCTGATTTCAGACTTCCAGCCTCCAGAACTGTGAGGAATCAATTTCTGGTTTTTTATAAGACACACACCTTATAGTATTTTGTTATAGCAGCCTGAATTGACTAAGACATATAATATATACATACAATGGAATATTAGTCAGAAAAGAGAATGATTTTCTGATAAATGTAGCAACACTGATGAAGCATCAGTGAAAAAACTGATGAAGTTTTTTCATGAAAAAACTGCTAAGTTAAATAATCCAGACATGAAAGGACACATTGTGTGATTGCATTTATAAAGAATATTTGGATAAGCAAATTCAGAGAAACTAAGTTAACAATGATTAAAAGGCAAATTTTATGTTATATATTTTTATCAAAAATTTTTTAAAAGTTTAATTGTGGAGGCAGCCATAAAAATGGCAGAGTAAGATCTCCAAAAGGTTGCCCCAACATAAAAGCTATGTAGGCACAAGTTACCAGAATAATTTTGAGAATTCTGGAAATTAGTCAAAGGCTTGCTGAAACCCAGGAAGTATTTAGTTAAGAAAAAAAAATCAATGAATCGGTGAGAACAGTGAGCACTGTGATATTGTAACTTATCCTAGACCCATCTCCCACTCGCTAGCCCTCAGCAGCTTGAACAATAACAGACTACATTCTGAGTACTGAAGACTGCAGAACAAGCCTGGAAGTCTTTCAAAGCTTTACTGCCAAAGAAGAGACATAATTTGACTTGTTTGGTGATTCCTAGGAAGATGCCAGTCCAAAAGCTTGCCTTCATTTGAACTCACTCAAATGTATCAAATACTAATACCCTCCAGGCTAGGGCATTCCTTGGCAATTTTTACACAATGAATACCTGAGGCAATGGATGACTATTGGGGACAAACAACAGGCTAATTACATAGCTAAAAATAAAAGGAATAAAGTGTCCTTAGGAGCTTTGAAAATCTCAGATATTCTTGGGAATATGGAAGGCCACCTGCATGTGTAGGGCTGTGTGCATAATCAGGAAGGAAATTAGAAGGCCCTAAATTCTCATTTATGGTAGACCTTTAATTTTTCTGAAAGCAGTTAATGAAGGATAAGTAAACAGTAAACTGCCTGTTAGAGTATTGAAGATATGTCATGATGAGACCCGCTCGTCAACCAGCATTGCCTATGCCTGAAGGATTGGAGTGGGAGATTGGAAAAGAAAGATACAGAGATGAAAGTTGGGCTCAGAGGTCCACCAACCGCTGATGGTGGAGCAGTGGCCTCGTTTATTGTTTGCAACAAGCTTATATGGAGGAAGAAATTTCCTCTTAGGAGGGAATAATTCCCTTTTAGAGCAGGACCAAAAATCCCCTAAGTGTGGTCACATATGGGAGTAGAAACTGTAAACAAGCTGTGGTTGGCTATGCTGTCGTCAGAAGTGTCCGGGGCTTTTGGTGTAGTCATCTGGAGTATTAGGGACTTTTGGCTGTTCTTTCTTCACACAGCACGGTATTCTGGGAACAGGGGGAGAGAGAGATGTTTTTAGACTGCTCAGCTGCTCACCCAGACATGGAGGCCTGCAGCTAGCCAGCTTGCAGCCTTAGGGTCCCTAACTGCTCACCGTCAGCTCCCTACAATGCCACAACATACACAAAAAGACTGGGAAACTTATTGATCCCAGATGGTTAACAAACTCACTGAAGAATTATTTGTTGACTGCTAAGCTAATTAAATTTGAGGCTTCAATGGCCACACATGACAAAGTACAAATATTGCATAATTAGTTCAGAAAAGTCATGAAACAACTACTGTAACAAGAACAAAACAAACCTTGCAGAGGAGGGAAAAACTTAATTTGAAAGTTGCCATATTATGGTATTAGAAATTTCCAGTGTTTTCAAAAATTGTGAAACATACAGGAACCAAAAATGTGTATACCATATACCAGAAAAAGACTAATCAAAACAAACTGTCCCTGAGGAATTGCAGAGGTTGTTCTTAATTAAAGATAAAGACATAAATTAGCTCTATAAAAAATGTTCAAAGGACAAAGGGATAACTCACCTAAAGAATGAAGGAAAATATGAAAACAATAATCAATTAGAGAATATAAGCAAAGTAATATAAGTTATAAAAGAAGAATAAAATAGAAAATTTGAAGCTGTAAAGTACAATAAGGGAAATTAAAAATTCACTAAAAGCACAATACATTTAAGCAGGAAAAGGGGATACACATTGCTTGGAAATAGATGAATTCAGATTATCAAGCCAAATGAAAAGAAAGAAAAAAAATGAATAAACAGAATGTTAGAAACCTTTAGATACAAACGTACAGACAAATGCATAGAGTCCAAGAAGGAAAGAGGAAAGAGAGAGGGGCAAAAGAGTATTTGAAAAACAGTGGCCAAACAAATCCCCCAATTTGATGAAAAACATTACACATTAAAGAAGCTCAATCAACATGAATTAGGATAAATTCAGAGATCCACATTTAGACAAATAGAAAACAAACAGTTCAAAGACAGAACCAAAGAGAAGATATTGAAACCAGCAAGAATAAGACCTCAACATGTCCAAGAGATCTACAATAAGATAAACCACTGATTTCCCATCACAAACCATAGAGGTCAGGAGCCATGGGATGACATATTTAAAGTGCTAAACAAGAAACTGTGAAGGAAGAATTCTGTTATCACTAAAATTTTCCTTCTAAAATGGAGAAGTGTAGATGCCTGATCTGACCACTGCAATATACACCTGAAGCTGAAGAAGATTAATATGGAGTTTTTACGTCATAGAGATGGCAGCATGAGGTGAACCTCTTGAAATCTCCCCTGGAATTTATAAAAAATTGAACAGCTATGATTCCACAAAGGACTCACTGCACAGCAGACAGGCAAGACTAAGACACGTGCAAATGAAATCATCTTAAGGTGGGCAAACTGGGCAAGTGGGGGAGGAGAAAAGGGGGAAGTGTGGAGACACGGGCCACAGGATGGACGAGAACTGGAGCTCTGAGCTCCAAGCTCCCTGCATTCCAGAGCTACAGTAGTCATGAGAGAGGGAATAATTCAGACTGCTAGTACGCTCCTTATGGCCCACTGTCCTGCCTGAAGGATCAGCATATAACAAGGCTGAACTCAACACTCATGGCAGAGAACTCAGAGCAAAGACTGAGGGATAAAGGTTAAAAATGTTGGTTTAAGCCCACACTGCCAAGCAGAAGGCAAAAGACATAGGCACAGAGCCTAGCCAACCTCACCCCACCTTCCCAGAGCTCCCCCCAACCCACCCTCACAGTGATACAAGCAGAATGGTATCAGTGTCACATTAACAGAATAGAATAATTGCAGTTCTGAAAATTGTGATCCCGCAGCCACGGACCCTCGGCCCAACTAGCTATGGCAAAGGGGAGGGAGCCTTGGGCACAGGATTGGCTGTGCTGGTGGTCACCACCATTGTTCAGAGCCAACTCTCACAACCCACCCACCCTTGCCCCTGCCTATCTGGGCAGATCCCTGCAAGGGTAAACAGGGCCACTGAAACACACATGCTCTGAAACTGGTGCAGGAAGAGCTTCAGAACATCAGAAGCTCTCCACATTCCCCCCATGGAGGTGGGACCCTGAGACCCAGGTGACATGGTAATAGAGGAGAAGCCCACCTTCCAGGAAACCCCCTCATTGAGTGAGATCCAGAACAGTACAGAGAAAATATAACACTACACCATGACAGGGAATAAAAGGCTGCAGCAGGAGAGAAAATAAAATATTCCATCAATACCTACTGGAAAGCAAAAGAAAGACCTCTTCCTATCAAACTGTTGAAGAACCCACTCCTATAGATGCCTAGGAAAAGAAATAATAATTCATTAATTGCCATGAATAACCAAGGTAACAAGGCAGCTCAGAAAGAAAATGAAAAGTCTGCAGAAAATCAACTTAAAGACATGGAAATATGTGACTTAATGACAGAGAACAATATTGCAGTTCTTAAAAAAACTCAATGAGATGCAATAAAACACAGACAAGCAGTTTAACAAACTCAGAAACCCAATCAAAGAATAAAATGAACAATTTAACAAACAGATTGAAACTTAAAAAAAATAACCACATAGAATTTGTGGAGACTAAGAACTCAATAAAAAAAAATGAAGAATGAAATATCCAGCTTACGTAATAGAGCAGACCAGATGGAGGAAAGAATCAGTGACATCGAAGACAGTAATCTGGAAATGACGGAGATGGAAGAAGAGAGGGACTTGAGAGTTAAAGTATGAAAGAACTCTACAAGAACTTTCTGACTCCAGCAGAAAGTGCAATATAAGAATAATGGGCATACCAGAAGGAGAAGAAAGAGACAAGGGAACAGGGAGTATATATTCAAACAAATAGTTGATGAGAATTTCCCAAACTAGTGGAAGGAACTGGATTCTCAAATCCAAGAAGCAAATAGAACACCTAATTACCTCAATCCCAACAGGCCTTCTCCAAGACACACTGTATTGAAGCTGTCAAAAATTAACAAGAAAGAAAGAATCCTCAAGGCAGCCAGGGAAAAGACGACAGAAACCTACAAAGGAAAGCCCATTAGATTATCTTCAGATTTTCAGCAGAAACTCTACAAGCCAGGAAGGAGTGGAATCAAATATTCAAGCTATTGAAAGAAAGAAATTATGAGCCAAGAATAATATATCCATCAAAGGTATCCTTTAGATATCAAGGAGGAATAAAGACCTTTTCAGACATATGGAAGCTGAGGGAATTTTCTAACATATGATTGCATTACAAAAAATAATAAAGGATGCCATTCGACCTGACACAAAAAAGCAAAAGAATACAAAACCATGAGTAATATTACGAACAGACAGAATCAGGAAATGGCAACCCCTACACTGAACAGGACACTATACACTTAAACATAACATACAGAGTAAAGAAGGGGGGGGAACAAAACACTTAAAAAAGAAGAAAAAGACAACTTGCTACTGCAGTGCAGAAATCAACTCACAGCATAAATATGGATAATTTGTGGCAACAAAAACATAAAAGTGGAGAAAGTAAAGATCTGAATCAGCACAAAGGAATGGAGAAAGTAAGCATACTGAAGAAAATGGAATACTCTAAATATGAATTTGTTTTCCCCAAAAACTTAATCATAAACACTCAAAAAAAATTCAGAACTGAAATATATAAAATTAAAAAAGAAGAAATAGAGGGAAAAATCATACAATACCACCACACCGAAATAATAGACAGCAATAAGAAGGCAAAACAACAATGGAGACACCATCCTACCAGAAAACCTGAGACAGATTGATAGGAAATCCTCATATATAAATAATCACCCTAAATGTAAATGGACTGAACTCACCAATGAAAAGGCACAGAGTAGCAGATTGGATCAAAAAACTAAACCCAACCATATGCTGCCTCCAAGAGACACATCTCAGCTACAAGGACAAATAGAGACTCAAAGTAAAAGGGTGGAAACTGACACTCCAAGCAAATGGTATTCAGAGAAAAGCAGGTGTAGCCATACTGATATCAGATGAAACGAACTTCAGGATAAAAAAGGTAAGAAGAGGGCCAGCCGAGTGGCGCGATGGTTAAGAACTGGCTTGGGATGCCAGAGGGCCCCGGTTCGGATCCCACATATGAGGGCCAGTGACACTGCCCTCCACAGCTAAGATGCTGAACAACAACAGCTCAACCTGGAGCTGGGCTGCCTTGAGTCGCCGGCGACGGCGTAGGCTGCAGCCCCTGTGGCAGTGGGTTGCCATGGGCTACTGTGTGTAGCCAGCAGCCAGCGTGAGCGGCCAGGAGCCGCAGTGAGCGGCCGTCCAGAAGCTGGTGCCTGATCTGCCTCAACCGTGAAGAGCACAATGATGGTGCCAACTTGGGCCAGTGAAGCAACGTCCTCCACAACTAGACTGAAGACCAAAACAACAGCAACTTGTCTGTTCCCCTTCCCCCAACTTCCCAGCACTGTTCCCATCCCCCCCAATTTCCCAATAAAAATCTTTTTAAAAAAAGGTAAGAAGAGACAAAGATGGACATTTCATAATGATAAAAGGGACTATACAACAAGAAGACATAACAGTCATCAATATTTATGCCCCCAATCAGGGAGCACCAAAATATACTCAGCAACTACTAACAGAGCTAAAGGGAGAAATTGACCAAACACAATTATAGTAGAAGACCTAAATACATCATTGACAGATATGGGTACATCATCCAAACAGAAAATAAAGAAATAGCAGCCCTAAATGACACATTGAATAAATTGGACATAATTGACATTTATAAAGCCCTTCATCCTAGAACATCAGACTACACATTCTTTTCTAGTGTACATGGAATATTCTCAAGGATAGGCCATATATTGGGATATAAAACTAGCCTCAGCAAATTTCAGAAAATTGAAATCATACCAAGCATATTCTCTGATCACAAGACTGTGAAATTGGATATCAACTGCAAAAAGAAAGCAGAGAAAAACCACAGATATGTGGAGATTAAACAACATAATTTTAAAGAACGACTGGGTCAAAGAAGAAATAAGAGGAGAGATCAAAAGATACATAGAAACAAGTGATAATGAAAACACATCCTACCAAAACTTTTGGGATGAAGGGAAAGCAGTTTTAAGAGGGAAATTTATATCATTACAGACTCATCTCAAGAAAGAAGAAAAATCTCATATAAATAACCTTACATTACAACTTAAAGAGCTAGAAAAAGAACAAATGAAACCCAAAGTCAGCAGAATGGAGAAAATAATAAAAATCAGAGCACAACTAAAAATGAAATAGAGAACAAAAAGACAATAGAAAAAATTAATGCAACAAAGAGCTGGTTCTTTGAAAAGATTAATAAAATTGACAAACCCTTGGCTAGACTCACTAAGATAAAAATAGAATAGATACAAATTCTGAAACATGTCATAACATGAAACAAACTTTAAAACATTATGCTAAGTTAAAAGACAGAAAAAATCAAATACTTTTTTAGCTCATGCACAAAATGGAATCATAATTAAGAACAGGCAATTTATAAACCCAGAAAAGAAAATTGTTCACCAGGGACTGAGGGAAGGAGCAATGGGGAACTATTTTTTTCATGGGTACATATTTTCTCTTTGGGATATTGAAAATTTTCTGGAAATGGATAGTGGTGATGGTTGTATAGCAATGTTAATGTACCTAATGCCACTAAGTTGTACACATATAAATGGTTAAAATGGTAAATTTGATGTTATGTATATTTTACTCCAATTACAAGTTCTAAAATAAAGTCAATGAGTGTAATACATCCAATAATATGAAGAAAAAAAACCCACTTTCACCACACACACACACACACACACACAAACACACACACATGGGAAACAATGTAGATGTGATAGTTATTTAGCTTGATTGTGGTGATGTTTTCACTATATATATATATATATATATATATTTATTTATTTATTTATTTATTTATTTATAGATATAAATAAGAAGTTATGCACCTTAAATATATACAACTGTGATATGTCAAGTATATCTCAATAAAGTTGTTTAAAAACACACATGATCATCTCAATTGATAAAGGTTATTTGACAAAATCCAACATCCTTTTATGGTAAAAAGCAGTCAACAAACTAGGAATATAAGGGAACTTCCTCAACACTTTAAAAGACATGTATGAAAAATGCAGTTAACCTCAGATTCAGTAGTGAGAGATTTAAACTTCCCCTAAGATTAAAAGGACAACAATGATATTTCCTGTCACCATTTCTATTCAACATTGTACTGGTAGTTCTTGCCCGGGAAATTAGGCAAGAAAAATAAATAAAAGACATCCAGATTAAAAACGGAGATGTAAAACTATCTATATTTGCAGATGATATGATCTTATATGTTAGATAATCCTAAAGGATCCATGACAATCTATCAGAACTATTAAAAAAATTCAGCCAAGTTTCAGGATATATCTATGTACAAAAATCAGTTGTATTTCTATACACTGACACTGTATGATCCAAAAAGGAAACTGAGAAAACAATTCCATTTAAAACAACATCAAAATAAATAATTTAGAGATACATTTAACCAAAACTATAAAACATTGTTGAAAGAATTTAAAGATGACCTATATAAACTGAAAAATACCTCATATTTATGGAACACCGTATGTCCATACATCGGAAGACTCAATATTACTGAAATGAATATACTCCTCAAATTGATCTACAGGTTTGGCAAAACCCCTATAAAAATCCTAATGGCAATTCTATTCTTAATTTTTTGAGGAACGTCTATACTGTTTTCCATAGCGGCTGTATCAATTTTCATTACCATAAGACCCAGCAATCTCTCTTCTGGGTATCTACCCCAAACATCTGAAAACATTTATCCATAAAGATATATGTACCCTGATGTTCATTGCAGCATTATTTACAGTGGACAAGACATGGAAACAACCACCAAAGTGTCCTTTGATACATGATTGGATAAAGAAGATGTGATATATATATATATATATATATATATATATATATATATATATACACACACACACACACACACACACACACACACACACACACACAATGAAATACTACTCAGTCATAGATGAAATACTGCCATTTGTGATAACATGGATGGACCTTAAGATTATTATGTTAAGTGAAATAAGTCAGACAGAAAAAGTCAAGAACCATATGACTTTACTCATTTGTGGAATATAAGACAGAAAGCAC
This sequence comes from Hipposideros armiger, assembly GCF_001890085.2. Taxonomy (NCBI): domain Eukaryota; kingdom Metazoa; phylum Chordata; class Mammalia; order Chiroptera; family Hipposideridae; genus Hipposideros; species Hipposideros armiger. The sequence continues at coordinate 18,986 of NW_017731604.1, read as the reverse complement.
AAAGGGACAAGACAAACAAATAAACAAAAACGTATAGACACAGACAACAGTTTAGTGGTTACCAGAGGGGAGAGCGGGGATGGTAGAAGAGGGTAAAGGGGGTCAAATATATGGTGACAGAAAGAGAACTGACTCTAGGTGGTGAGCACACAATGTGATATATAGATGATGTATTATAGAATTGTACACTTGAAACCTATGTAATTTTTCTAACTATCATCACCCCAATAAATTTAATTTAAAAAGAAAGAAAATCCTAATGGTCCTTTTTTTCAGAAATTGGAAAGTCACTCCTAAAATTCATATGGAATTGACTTATAGACACAGACAACAGTTTAGTGGTTACCAGAGGGTAAGAGGGGAGTGGGAGAGGTATAAGAGGGTAAAGAGAGTCAAATATATAGTGACAGAAGGAGATGTGACTTTTGGTGGTGAACACAGAATGCAATATGTGGGAAAATTTGCCTTCATTGGCTGATGTTAGCTTTTTGCTCCCTCACATGAAAGACTGCATGTGGGGTTCCCTCACGGGAGAGATTGCACGTGAGGTGCTGGTTAGTTTTTGTCTATTATCACGTTAGAGACTGCATGTGATTTTGTCTGTCAGCTGTTTGCTCCCTCATATGAGAGACTGCATGTGAAGTGATGGTTAGCTTAGGGTTAAGAGAATTCTTGGTTGGGGGTTGAGAGAATTCCCCCTTGTCTCATTCCCGGCAGTGGAGATGTGAGATAATATTGCTTTCTATCTGTTTCACCTGCCCGCATCAGCAGATGGAGTGAAGAAGTAGCTAAGTTTTATCAGGATGACGTGACAGGCATGTTACCAGGCTTTGGAAGGCCTTGGGCCAATGGTCCCAGGCAAGAACAGGAGGTATTGTTTATCCGATTGAACTAGCCCTTCAGCTGGATAGCAATATTTTTATCACAGTAACTGCTGAACCCTCCTGGAACTGGCCATTCCCTGAGGGGGAGGCAGGAACAAGGAGCTGGGCTCTGAGGTACATCTGAAAGAATATATAAGGCAGACCTGAGTTGGCAGAGAAGACCTTTTCTTTTGTTGATGAGTTGTTGTTATTCTAGCTTCTTTGCAGCTTGCAGTTTACAGCATCAAGAGATGCCCTAACTTCCAGCCATGGATCTGGTGAGATTTAGCTTGTTCCCGACCTCTCTAGGGTTATTTCCCACAGTTTGGTGAGCTTCTTTGGCATAACATTGTCATTAACACATATGTGTGTGTGTGTGTGTGTGTGTGTGTGTGTGTGTGCGCGCGCGCACGCGCGTATGGTTGTCAGAAAAGTCATGACGTATTTTTTCTGTTTTTCATTGCAAAAATGAGTCATGACTTTTCCGACAACCCAATAGTTGAGTTTTAACTGCCTTTTACCTTCTGCCATTGCACATTCCTGTAATTGTATTCTGTTGATTGCCTTTGTCTTTACTATTGTATACTAACTAAATTGATTATATATTGCTAAATCAATTGATTAAACATTGGTAATAAATCAATTAGTTCCCCCTAGCATGTGCTCCTTCTTTTTCCCTGCTCATCATTACACAATATATAGATGATGTATTATAGAATTGTTCACTTGAAACCTATATAATTTTATTAATCAATGTCCAATGTCACCAAATAAATTTAATTTTAAAAAGTTTTTATAAAAAAATGGACCATGGTCAGCCAGAATGATCTTGAAAAATAACATTTTTGAAGAACTCTCACTTCCCAATTTCAAAATTTACTATGCAGCTACAATAATAAAAAAGTGTGGTACTGGCATAAATTATATATATATATATATATATATATATATATATATATATATATATATATATATATATATATATATATATATATATATATATATACACATTTTAAGAAAGGAAGAAAAAAACTATTAAAATTACACTGATAACCACTTTGAGCACCTCTTGTAATTGCAGAAGTCAAATGTGACTTGTATTCATCTTTTGTTATAGGTATATATTGAGTACTATAATTTTTATATAGTTTTCCCTTCTTAAAGTATGTATATGATTTTTGGAGATATATTGGGTTGTCGGAAAAGTCATGACGCATTTTTGCAATAAAAAACAGAGAAAAAAATACGTCATGACTTTTCCGACAACTATCTCACATGGCAGTGGGATAGGCTTGAGAGCCCAGAAATAAATCACCCATATATCTACATTCAGTTGACTTTTTTTTTTTAACTGGGGAGTTGAGGGAGGGAACAGTGCTGGGGATTTGGGGAAGGGGACCAGCCAAGTTGTTGTTCTTCAATCTTAGTTGTGGAGGGCACCAGTCGCCATCTGGCTGCACGAACCTGGCAGCCTTGTTGTTAAGGGCATGAGCTCTATCCACTGAGCCATCCGGCTGGCAGCTCAGCTCAAGGTGCCGAGTTCAGTCTTAGTTGTGGGTGGGCATAGCCCACGATCAAACAGGCATTCTTGTTGTTAGGAGCATGTGCTCTCACCAGCTGAGCCATCCTGCCACCTGTGGGCAGCTCAGTGACAGCTCATCCCAGGTCCAGTGTCACTGGCCCATGTGGTAATCAAACCAGCGGCCCTATTGCTCAGAGCTCCAGCTCTTAAGCTAACTCTTAACCAACTGAGCCACTCGGCCGGCCCCTTCAGTTGACTTTTGACAACGATGCTAAGACAATTAAATGAGCTAAGAATTATCTTTTCAAGAAAGGATTCTGGGACAAGTGGATATTCATGTGCAAAATAATGAGTTTGCTCCCCTTCATCACACCAAACATAATAATTAACTCTAAATGGATCACTGACATAAATATGAGCTAAAAACATTAAATGCTTGTAAAAATACATATGGATACATCTTCATGGCCTTGGATTTGGCAATGTGTTCTTAGTAATGACATCGAAAGTACAAATAATAAACAAAAGTATACACAATAAGATTTTATTAAATTATAAAACTTTTGTGCATGAAAAACTGTCAAGAAAGTTGAAAGACAATCCACAGAGAGGTAGAAAATATTTTCAAATCACATATCTGATAAGGGTTTCATATCCACAGTTTATAAATAACACTTAGAACACAACAAAAGACAAACAATCCAATTTAAAAATGAACAACGAACTTGACTAGACGTTTCTCCGAAGAAGATACACAAATGTCAAACAAGCATATGAAAAGATGCTCATCATCATCAGTCATTAGAGAAATGCAAACTAAAACCACAATAAGACACTACTTCACACCCACTAAGGTGGCTGTAATGGAATAAAAATGGCTGAATCACTTATAAAATAAGTCTTTCTCCATAGACTATAAATCTCAGTGTTGAAATACGAAATTCCTATTACGGTAATTGTTTTGATTATATGTTTGTAAACTAGATTATTCTGTTCAAGAGAACAGATTAATAATTCATATGCAAGCATTATTTATAAGCTTTTGTTTAAAAACCTAAACATCTGACGATTGGAGGGAATGGTTAAATTATGAATATGTCCTTAAGCTGATTTTAATGCAGCTACTACAAAACGTTTTAGACAATATCTAATAAACTGGGCAAATGTTTATTCTATATGGAAAAGGGCACACATGAAAACACATATGCAAAATTATCCCAGCTTTGTAAGAGCTAGTTAGAATGGCAATAAAAATGTTAGTATTTTGCAATGAGCTGTGGGAAATATTAGGTGGGCTTACACTTGATTATTTTTTTCAAGTCAATTCTCTTAATTTTACACAATGCACACATTGTGCATACAATTCTCTTGCCATCAGGAAAAAGAAAAAAAGGAAAGAAAAAAAATCTCAATAGGTAAAGTCCAGAAATGACGAATCAGTAAAAATTACCTAGAGATTGGGTCAACAAGGCAGACTGAGCACTTGCGCGTTACTCTCATTTTACTTCAAATCCCCTTAAATGACAGGAAAAGCAGGCTTCTGTATAGAAAGAATAACTCCACACCAGCTCGGGAAAAAGAAAGGGCGAATTCCTGGAAAATAGAAAGCAGATGGGGCAGGGGCACTGAGTTGGGGGTGGGGAGCCTGGGGGCCCTGAAACGGAGAAGGCGACGTTACATGATGGGGGTAGGGGTTTATGCGCCAGGCTGCTTCTGATTTTGGAAAGGGGCGGGGCCGGGAACCAAAGAGCACCTCCCAGGTCCAGCAGAGGTGGGCGTGAGAGTTGGGGGAGGGGGGCGCACGGTGTTTGACAGGAAGGGGAGGCCTCTCTCCCAGCCGGAAGCTGCGCTATGGAAGAGGGAGGAGACTGCTGCGGCAGTACAGGCTGGTGGGAGCCCGATGTGGCAGAGGGGCCTCCGCCGCGGACAGGGAGGCAGAGGGTCCGCAAGCATAGTGCTGGAGACACAGCCGCTATCCTGTTCGCCTGCCCCGCCGCCCTCCTAGGCACGCTCCTCGCCTACGGATTCCCCCCCTCACCTCTCGAAAGCTCCCAGCTCAGCGTCTGCTGACCCTCTTACCCCCCCACCAGCCATCCCCTCACCCCCTGCGAAGGCAGGAGCTAAAGTGTCCGATTTGGGCACATGAAGCCCGCGACCCCCGGACTTGGGGAGTCTGTGCCACCTGGCATGGACAGCGTTGGACGCCAGGCGAGATGAATAGGGGGATGCCCCCTATTATTTTGACCCTAACCGCAACTCCCTTGCTCTTGCGTAGCTGGAGCGAACTGGGAGGAAGGTTTCTGCAGGCACGCGCCAGAATGCCTTGATTGCCAGCTTTCCGGTGTAGCTTTTGGGAAAACTTAGGCGTGGGTGCACAGAGTGCACTAATTAGGAGACAGAGCTCACCGTGTCATGCATTGAATTTATTTTTTCTTAATTTCCTTTCTTGGCCTGCCTCGCTACTGTGCTCCTCCCAGGCATGAAGACCCCTTTCGAAAATGCGGCTGCAGGGCAGCGGTCCAGAACAGGCGCAAGACATGCCAGTGTGCCTGTTAGCATGATGAAGAGAAAGGCTGCACACAAGAAGCATAGGAGCCAACCCACCTCCCAGCCTCAGAGGAACATTGTGGGCTGCAGAATTCAGCACTGGTGGAAAGATGGAGATGAACCTCTAACACAGTGGAAGGGAACCATTCTGGATCAGGTACCTGTAAATCCCTCTCTGTATCTTATCAAATATGATGGATTTGACTGTGTTTATGGATTGGAACTGCACAGAGATGAAAGAGTGTCATCACTTGAAGTCTTTCCTAATAGAGTTGCATCATCTAGAATCAGTGATACACACTTAACAGAAATTATGATTGGCAAAGCAGTGGAACACATTTTTGAGACAGAGGAAGGTTCCAAAAATGAATGGAGGGGGATGGTCTTAGCTCAGGCACCTGTAATGAAAACATGGTTTTACATTACCTATGAGAAAGATCCTGTATTATATATGTACCAGCTCTTAGATGATTATAAAGACGGTGACCTACGCATCCTTCCTGATTCCAATGATTCTCCTCCTGCAGAGAGGGAGCCAGGAGAAGTCATAGACAGCCTAGTAGGCAAACAGGTGGAATATGCCAAAGATGATGGCTCCAAGAGAACTGGCATGGTCATTCATCAGGTAGAAGCAAAACCTTCTGTATACTTCATAAAATTTGATGACGATTTCCATATTTATGTCTACGATTTGGTAAAAACATCTTAGAGGTCATCTTGAAACTTGCTGAATATGTGAGACTATTTGTAAAATCTGTTCACACAGTCTTGATTGCTTTCCAATTTTTAAGAACCATCTTCTCCCTTTCTGCACGCTTTTGCCTGGCAAAAAAACACAAAAACAAAAACAAAAAAAATCAAACAAACTTCTACCCTGTCATTTTGGAAGAAACGTTTTGCCATTCTCTAACCTTTTTACTGGTTCCTTCCCACAGGAGAATGATTGATTTATCTAATTAGTGATAAGGGTAAAGTCTAACATCCATTGGCCCATATGTTTATGTTGGGTGGTGTTGATAGGTTAAATGTAGCTGAACACTTGTTGCCTCATTCTTTGGGGCACTTGGACTCTCTGTACTCATTGAACTGGGAATCTTCCTGAGATATTCAGTGTGACTGGATGGGTAAGTGTCTTTGCAACTTCAATTCTTCCCCCCAGATAGCTTCAGAAGTCCAATTTGGGGAAGAGTGGGAAGCCCATTTTATCTCCTGTCCAATTGCATTTTCAATTCTAACTGTACTAAAAGTAAGACTAACACTTTTCTCCCTTTCTGATTCTTACACCTATATTGCTCAACTTGTTTCAAAATCAAGAGGGTAATTACTTCTCATTTTCATACATAAGCATAGGCTGAGAATCTTATGAAATTGATAAGAGGGCAAACATTTGGGAACCAAAGACCAAGTGGAGAAATCAAGGTTGGTCATCATTGGCATTAGGGTCTCTGTTGTCTTCAGTATCTCTGGCTAGTACCTGAAGATATGGAGTGGGGTTTTTTAAATTATTTTTTTTGGTTACAGTTGACATTCAATATTATTTTATATTAGTTTCAAGTGTACAGCATAGTGGTTAGACATTTGCATAATTTATGCAGCAATCCCACCAATTTGTCTAGTACCACCTGGCACACATAGTTGTTGCAACATTATTGACTATATTCTCTATGCTGTACTTTACATCCCCAGGAGTGGGTATTAACAGACGCAGGCTGTGCAGGCAGACTTTAACACAAGTGAGCTTTGCCAACCCAATGGAGCATTAAGCCAGGCTCTAGCTAGAGTTCTCAGTCACAGGGTAAAGCCTGGGTTTAGCAAGGGTTGTCAGGTCGGTCCATGACCTCAAAATGAAAGAACAAAAATCTGAAATCAGGCTGAGGTACAGATTTCTTTTCTATACCAAGAGAGACCCTGAGAAATTTTAGATGAGGTTTTAGATTTGATTCTTTGAGGACTTCCGAGTCCCAGCAGATGAGGTAGACAAGGCACTTGCCAAAATAAAGGCTGAAAATAGGGTTTGCGCCCTTGTAGGAACTGGTGGCACATCTATTATGGTATCCTAGCAGAGCTGTGGAACACAGAATGGAATCAGTGCTAGATGGTCAGTAGGCTTAATGATGTTTTAAGTGCTTTATGCTGGCATTAACAGATGGAAATCTAGTAGATGCTTGTTAATGCTTTGTTTTTCAAGTTTATCCTGTTTGTTGGCTGGTCCTAAGATACTCATATGTGCAAATAAGGGTGAGCCCTACTGTAGCAGAAAAATAAGGAATGGAATGGAAATTGTACCTTCCATTATTGAAGGCATTGGTGAAGGTTAACCAAAGCCTAAGAAAGAATGTTTGAAAAATAAGTAAGGTTTTGGAGAGAAGCACCTGGCAAAAGCCAATGCTTTCTCATTGGGTTTCTGTAGAAGCTCCATTAGCAGTACCAGGCAGGCTTTGGAGTTCTGCAGATTTGGGGCTGGGATGCATGGCAATACAATCAAACACTTGGGAAAGATCTCCCAAATTAGTTTAAGTTCACAGGTCATGGATTCCAGACTGCTTGCACAGACAGACTGGCATCCTGCTGAGGATGAAACCAAGAAAACATTCTTTCCTCTGATGTTTTCCCTGTCTACTTTTCTTCCTTTTGATACCACTAAGTCTCTGCTCAGCTATTTGACTGAAAACAGCAATGTAGGTTTGTATTACCCTATGTACTAAGTCCTGGGGATATCAATTTGCTTGGGATATCTGTTCTAGTGGCTGAGAATTAGTGTGCTTTCCAATGTTTTGGATATGAGAATGATACTGTAATAATCTCTTGTCCTATTGATACCATGGACTCTTAAAAATCTAAAACACGCAGCAGTGGGGTTAGATTAATTCAGCTCCTAAAGTCTTGGGGGAACTACACCAAATCAAGTGGAAGACAGCCCAGGCTGCAGCTGCTGAAGGAACTCCATATCTGTCCAGACATCTTTGTTTTGTATGGCTAAAATGAGAAAAACAAGAAATTGGGAAAGGCAAAATTTTGGACTTTAATTCCTTTGTAGTTTAAAATAGAAATTTAACTTGCAGCATTCATTTCTCCCTTGGCGTTTAATAGTTGGTGTGGGTTTCATATAGTTCAAATTGAGGAATTTTCATTATGTTGTTGATATTGTAATTTTTGGAATATTTAAATGTGCTATCTTTGGGGATCATTGTGTAACCTTTGTAAGCTGCATCATATAGTGTGTCTGGACATAATTGTAAATTTGGGGTAAAATGGTGAGTGAATTTCCAGCCTGGGGTATAACGTGGCCTTGGAATTGATTTAATTTCTGTTCTATTCTAACTTATTTCAGAGTCTTCTAGGGTCAAAAACAGAACTGTTCACCAGTCTTGCACAGGTGGAAGCAGGACATTCCTAAGATACTGCTGGTCTCCCATGAAGGGGACATCCAAGTTCTCTTTGTTAACCATGGTTTTGGGTGTTGACCATTGTGGCTTAAGAGAACAAAAATTGCCAAGGGTGTGATGGGATCAGTCTTCTGCCTCTCCATGTTCCTGACTCAAGAAAAAAAAATAAAGGATTTCACTTCTCAAAAATATTTGGAAGAAAACCTCTACCCATCTCCACTTGCCACTCATTCAGTCTTCCATATGGGAAGAGGAATAAATAACTTGGTAAAATTGAGACAGGGTTATTATGGGTAAGCACCCTAGGCCCCTCTTGACTCTCGAGCTCATTCCTCACAGCAAAATATGGGAAAGACTGCAGCCCTTCACTACATGGCTGGGTAAACGTCCTCTTTAAACTTGGGGTAGAAGTTCATTTCAGACTCAGATCTAAACCATGTTATCCAGTCTAGATCTATCAGCAATAAAGCTGATCTCTGTTTTTATTCTTTTTAAAATTTTTAATATGTAAATTGTTTTTGTAAAAAAGCACATACCTCTGGTAAAAATCAAACAGTACTAGAGGGTATACAGTAAAACGTAGGTCTCCTTTCCTCCTTCCCACCCTGACCTCAGTCCCCCTATCCCACTTTCCAAAGGTAACCACTGTTACCAGTTATTATGTATCCTTCCAGAGATAATCCATGGATTTACAAGCATAATATGTATGTGTATTTATCAGGGGTTTATTTTATATATACAAATGGTAGCATGATATACATGCTGTTCTGAATTTTGCTTTTTCACTTAACAGTATATTAAAGCTGATATTTAATCCCACTTTGATTCCTGTATATATTTTTAGTTGTTTTAGAATCTGGTAAGGAAGGAGATGTGACTAATTCAAACCTTCGAATCTAAACGTAGTTTAATGAAAACTTATATGTCCCTGTAAATCCACCATTTCTGCCAGGCAAATTTTTCTGACTAGTAGAATGTGAAATGTATGTTAATATGATCAATTTTGTAGAAGGATCTCCTTGAAAGAGGCCAGTATATTTTTAATGAGGTAAGTTAAAGGGAGAATCAACTATAAATTAAAGCTGTGGGAAAAGTTAAGGTAATTTAATCAGTAACCCCAAAATGAAATGAACAATATTTTTTTATTCTAACTTCCACTCACATCTACTGTCATATGCAAATTTATGATGATAGTTTTTATTTGCCTTTTCTAACAATGTTTTCGTGCATTTAATAGGAAACTCATTTTAAACAGGTTGTTGGTTTCTTTTGTTTGTTTTTGTATTAATTTTTAAAAATATTTTATTGGGGAATTGGGGGAGGGGAACAGTGTTGGGGAATTGGGGAAGGGGAATAGCCAAGTTGTTGTCCTTCAGTCTTAGTTGTGGAGGGCGCAACTAGCTCAGCTCCAAGTCCAATCGCCATCTGGCCACCCATCGGCAGCTCGCGGCTGCTCGGCTCAAGGTGCCGTGTCCAATCTTAGTTGTGGGTAGCCATTTTCCACCATCTAATGCGGGAGTCAAACTGGCAAGCTTGTTGCTAAGAGTTCTAAGCACTGAGCCATCTGGCTGCTCTTAAAGAGGTTTAAACAGTTACCAAGCATCATTGATTCATATAACTAAAATAATCCAGGGCCGGCTGAGTGGCACATTGCTTAAGAGCTAGCTTGGGACGCCAGAGGGCCCCGGTTTGGATCCCACATATGAGGGCCAGTGACACTGCCCTCTACAGCTAAGATGCTGAACAACAGCTCAACCTGG
>NW_017731604.1:0-4803 GCF_001890085.2 Hipposideros armiger | reverse complement strand
TGTAGAGGGCGCAGCATCACTGGCCCTCATGTGGGATCCGAACGGGGGTCCTGCTGCTTAGAGCTGGCATCCCAAGCCAACTCCTAACCAATGCACTACTTGGCCGGCCCCTATAATCATTTTTTTAATAAAGTCTCTGTGTTCTGGGGCATCAATAATGTTCACATAATACTTGCTGGTCTTGAATTTCCACAGGGAGATATCGATGATACCACACACACGTTCAGCTTTCAGTTTACCCAAAATCTAGGCATACTTGAAGGACCCCTTTCTCATCTCAGCAGCCTCCTTCTCAAACTTTTTTGATGGTTCTTTTGTCGATCCCCCCACATTTGTAGATCTGATGACCAGTAGTCGTAGACTTGCCAGAATTTACGTGTCCAGTGACAACAATGTTGATGTCTTTTCCTTTCCCATTTTAGGTTAGATTTAGCCATGCTTTTCACTACACCTGTGTTCTGGCAGAAAACCTATTGTGAAAAAGAAGAGGTGTGTGTGTGTGTGTGTGTGTGTGTGTGTGTGTGTGTGTGTGTGTGTAGAAAATAATGTTAAAGACAGGGAAAGAAATATAGCCTACAAAGAAACTCCCATTAGGCAGCCAATGGATCACTCAGCTGAAATTCTACATTCCAGGAAAGGGTAGAATCACATATTGAATATGTTGACAGATCAAATTGCCAAGCAAGGATATTTTATCCATCAAAGTTATCCTTCAGATATGAAGGAGAAATGAAGACTCCCAGACAATCAAAAGATGAAGTTTACCATGACTGTACTTGCTTTGCACAAAATGCAGAAAGGAGTTTTCTTAGCTGAAATGAAAAAACAGCAATCAGCAGCATGAAAACATGAAGGTATATAGCACACTGGTCAAAGTGAAAAATACACAGTCAGACTTACAAAACTGTAACTCCATACTAGGATGGTGTGTTAAAAGCTCAACTATAGCATAACAGTTAAAGAACAAGAGTACTAAAAATAATTATGGCTGCTATAAATTGTTAACAAATATATAACATAAAGTGGGAAATTGTGATATCAATAATGTAAAAGGGAGGACTAAAAGGGTGGATGGAGTTTTTATAAGTAATTGAAGATAAGTTGTTATCAGACTAAAATGGACTATTTTATCTGTAATATGTTTTATGTATGCCCAAATGGAATTTTTTAAAGCAGTTAATAAGAAGGCATTATTAAGCCCTTACATATAAATAATAAATCTAAATTAAATGGATTTAATTTAATCAAAAGGTATGGAGTGGATAGATGGTTANCCCCGGTTTGGATCCCACATATGAGGGCCAGTGACACTGCCCTCTACAGCTAAGATGCTGAACAACAGCTCAACCTGGAGCTGGGCTGCCGTGAGTTCCTGGCAACGGAATAGGCTGCAGCCCCTGCTGCGGTGGGTTGCCATGGGCTACCATGTGTAGCCAACAGCCAGCGTGAGTGGCCAGCAGCCACCGTGAGTGGTCATCCAGAAGCCGGTGACTGATCTGCCTCACCCAGGAAGAGCGCAGTGATGGTGCCAACTTGGGCCATGAAGCAACGTCCTCCATAACTAGCCTGAAGAACAAAACGACAGCAGCTTGTCTGTTCACCTTCCCCCAATTCCCCAATAAAAATCTTTAAAAAAATAATAATCTAGAGGTTAGATGGGCTTCAGGCACAGTTTGATTGAGGCTCAGGCTCAGTGTGTGATTCTTTAGGATTTTCCCTCCTCTGCATATCAATTTCATTATGTTTTCCTTTCCTCGTGGCAGCAAAATTGGACCAGGAGTTTTAGGGCTACCACAGTTCCAGTGTAAACAAAGACAAACACTATATGTCCTGTGATGCATTTTGAACTGGCTTAAGTCATATACCAGAACCAACCATTGAAGTCTCTTGGATGAAATGTACTAGTTGGGTTAGCCAGAGCATGTGTTCCATCCCTGAATCCTAAGATATATCTCCCTAGAACCAAATGGATTCTTGGTAAAATCAAGAGCCTGAGGAATGAATGCCATGAACCAATCACAAATGGCTAGTACAGCTTCTTCCTTTGGGTAGCAAGCATCCATGGACACCTTCCCACATAACCACTTTCAAAAATGACCACACCTGCATGTATTGAATTTATTACTTCAAAGGGGAAAAACCTAAAGTCTTATCCAGTTACTGCATTTAACATTAAGATCTCTAGTTGACAGGCAGCTATCTTCAGATCCATCATCCTAGCAGTCTCATCGCCTGTAGTTAAATTATAAACTACCCTTCACTCCAACATACCCAATAGACAATTGTGGTGAAATAGGAGAAAACTACCGTTTTAAAAAGGGAGGAAGCAGGAAACACAATAGTTTCCGGTTCAAAGAATATATTATAGGCTGTTAAACAAGGACTCAGCCCTGGCTGTAGAGTGATTCCTCTGGTCAGCCAGCCTCTTTTCGTTCTCTACAAGGGTTTCCCTTGGAGATACGTATCTTGGGCAAATACACTTTATGGGGGATGAAGAGCTTTACCAGGTACTTCCTCTTATGCCATTTCTTGTGCCTGGGAGTTGTTCTGAGGTTAAACAATCAGTGTTTATTGTTGGCTAGAATTGTATGTTCTTTAATATAGTAGTTATCAAACTTTAGCACATATTAGAATCACCTGGAGGACTTGTTAAACTACAGATTGCTGAGGCCTACCAATAGAGATTCTGATTCAGTAAGTCTAGGGTGGGGTCCAAGGATTTATATTTCTAACAAATTCTCACAGGAGACTGATGCTCCTGGTCCTGGGACCCCATTAAGAGTCACTGACTTGTAGGTGGCAATTGTGTGAAGCCAGAGTCATTATTTCCTTAACTTACTTGATAATAAATTTACTTGGGGTGCTTGCTAAAATACAAATTCATGAGCCTCACTTTAGATTTAATGAATCAAAATATCTTGGCAGGTGAATGGAGACACCTGAAAAACTTCTACCAGACATCCCATGTGACTCTTATCATCATCAATACTGATTGGAAAATATTGGTCTAGGAAATTAAGCCATTTGTGGCAATATGGATGGAGCTTGAGAGTATTATGCTAAGTGAAATAAGTCAGGTGGAAAAGGACAAAAAGTATGTTTCCACTCATATGTGGAATAAAAAGCAAAATAACAAAAACTAACAAAGCAACCTAAAACTCATAGCTACTGACAACAGAATGGTGGTTACCAGAGGATAAGGGGTGAGGGAGGGTAAATTGGATAAAAAAATAAAATATATGGTAAAAGAAGGAAACTAGAATTTGGGTGGTGAGCATGCAATAGAGTACACAGGTATCAAATTATAATATACACCTGAAAATTATATCATGTTATTAACCAATGTTACTTCTAAATTTAACTTAAAAATAAATGTAAAGAAATAATGTTACTCAAGTTCACATCAGGAGACACTGAGCACAAGTACTGTGTTTGGCAGAATAATGGCTCCCTTAGATACCTATGTCCTAACCCCCAAACCCTGTGATTATGGTACCTTAGATGGCAAAATGGACTTAGCAGATGTGATTAAGTTAACTCTCTTGAAATGGGGAGACTGTCCTGGATTGTCTAGATGGGCCCAGTGTAATCACAAGACAGGAAGATCAGTCAGAAAAGGATAATGGAAGAGAGAGAGAGAGACAGAGAGAGAGAGAGAGAGAGAGAGAGAGAGAGAGAGAGAGAGAGAGAGAGAGAGAAGAGCAAGGTTGAGTCAGTTGAAGTTGTTACATTGCTTGTTACATTGCTGACTTTGAAGATAGAGGCCTCAGGCCAAGGAATGCAAGTGGCTTCTAAAATCTAGAAAACGCAAGGAAACAGATTCTCCCCTAGAGCCATCAGAAGAAATGTAGCACTGTTGATTCAGTTTAGACTTCTGACCTTAGAACTATAAGAGAATAAATGTGCGTGTGTGTGTGTGTGTGTGTGTTTCTCATTAAACTTTTAATGGGTATCAAAATTGTGTGACCCATTAAGGTTTTTGGTCAAGTTGTTTCCATTAAAAAGTACAGATTTTAAAAACTAATAACTTAAAAACTGCCCCCCCCCACAAACAAAATGGTCCACAAAACATTCTCCTTTCCTTCTGAAGGTTTTACGATGCACTGTGATCATTAACCAGCCTTTTACTATTAAAGTTAAATGGCCAATTGAGACAAACAGTTCTGAGACTGTTCTTCCATCACTGATTAAGACTGGGGTGGCAGGTGTTGGGGATGATATTCATTTAGCCTTCTGAGCTTTCTGGGCAGAATTCAGCTTTCTGGCCAACTCCAGCTGCCTTCTTGTCCACTGCTTTGATGACATACACAGCAACTGTCTGTCTCATGTCATGAACAGCAAAATGACTCAGAGGAGGGTAGTCAGAGAAGCTCTCAACACACATGGGCTTGTCCAGGAACAATGTCAACAATGACAGCATCACCAGATTTCAAAATCTTCAGACCATCTTCCAGTTTATTCTCTGACGATGATCAATCTTCTCCTTCAGCTCAGTAAATTTGCAACCAATGTGAGCTGTGTGACAATCAAGCACAGGTGCATATCTGGCACTGATTTGGCCCGGATGGTTCAGGATAATCACCTGAACTGTGAAGTCAGCTGCCTCCATTGGTGGGTCATTTTTGCTATCATCAGCCACATTGCCATGATGAACATCTTTGACAGACACATTCTTGACATTGAAGTCCACATTGTCCCCAGGAAGGAGCTTCACTCAAAGCTTTATGGTGCATTTCAACAGACTTTACTTCAGTTGTAACATTGACTGGAGCAAAGGTGACCACCAAACCGGGTTTGAGAACA
>NW_017733860.1:8242-9321 GCF_001890085.2 Hipposideros armiger | reverse complement strand
TTAAAAGATCAGTTAATAGGGATTTATTAAAGATAAGTGACTTTCACAGTGTCACTAGGTAGAAAGTAGGGGGACCAGAATTCAGACTGTGTCTGTCTGATTTCAAAATGAATCCACACAAGGCTATATCATATGGCTTTCTATATTAAACACTAGATCCAGACACCAGTATTGGACACATGTGCAATTGGTCAAGGGTTGAGTGGGGAAATCCTTGGTTAAGATAGTGACTATGGGACCAAAAAAGAAGGTGTATTTGATTAAAGATGTAATATTAAGTATAATAATCAACAGTTACTGTTATGTACTTAACATAAACCACTGGTACTCTAAGTACTTTTCACTTATTAGCTAATGTTACCTAATGAGAAATCTATGTTACATGTACTAGATCTAGCATCATTCCCATTTGATAGATAAGAAAACTGAGGCACCAAACTCTATATAACTCATTGAAAGTTAAGCAGATAGAAATGATAAAAGATGAAATTTTAAACCATCAAATTGAACTAATTTGTCCCTAACCAAGAATAAAATATATTTATCAATTAACAGAAATGTGAAAACAGTAAAGGCCTCACATCCGTTATTCTTCTTTTAACATAAATATGGCTTCAGTAGATCATTTCAATTACGGAAGCAGAATGATAATGAGGTCAAATCTCTGCATTCAAACTCTCAAGGGATTTTATCTTCACCCCAAATTGCGTTTAGAGTCTTAATCTCTAATCTCCATCAAGTATTTCGAATTCAGGGAAAATTAACTGGAATAAGTTGGTGGAGCAAATTGAATCTATCAAATAAATCCAAGTGAAGCCTCACTAGAAAAAGAAAGATGAACAATGTGATCCTCACATATTAAACATGCCCCCATTTTCTCCACATATCCCACTGCTTGTTGACAGGATCTGTAGTTAAGTGGTGAACCGGTTTCCAATTAGTTTATGGGTGAAATCAAGTGTTTTCCCTCTCTAGTCATTAATGTGAATAATGGATGTGTGAATAATGGTACACTATGTGTACAAAGCAGGCATATATCTCTTCTCTAACCTTCTTTTTCTTTCTTCCTCTTTCACAAG
>NW_017733860.1:4917-5942 GCF_001890085.2 Hipposideros armiger | reverse complement strand
AGAATAAGTAATTAAGAAAAAAACTGGTAAATTGGATTTTATTAAAAAATAATACTTCTGTTTTTAAAAGGCATAATAAAAATAAATGGCAAAAGAGAATAAAGAAGACATTTACAAACTATGAAATGTACAAAGAATTGGTATTCAAAATATATGACCATCTAAAAATAAGAATAGGAACTATAATTCAAAAGAAAAATGTGAAAAAGTTAATAACAGACAATTATCAGAACATGCAACCTCAATGGTCAGTAAATATGTTTTTAAAAATGTAAAACATCACTAGTAATAAAAAAGTAAAATTAAAACAAATGACATTCTATTCTACATCATCACAGAAAAATATCAAAGTATGATATAAACAAATGGCCAGTATACATATTAAAAGGGGTCATGCAGTATTGGTTGGATTTTAAAATGGAAAAAACTTCTCTGCACATAAAATTGGCACTATCTATTAAAGCTTTCCACACCTAAACAAATTCTTATAATTATGTATGAGAAAAACTTATAAAAGTGATCACTGCAACACTGTTAAAATCAGAAACAAATGTGCAATAGAAAAATGGTAATTTTTTTGTTTTCATAAAATGGAATGGTAAACAGTAGTGAAAAAAGGTTAACTAAAGTTACATGTGTCAATATAAAGAGATCAATGTGAAATAATTTTTAGAATATTCTTGGTTAGGAAATACATACAATTATAGCAATTTCAACTATGAATTAATGCTATATTCATGTGAATTAATGTCATTGTTTAGTATTACATATTCATGTAATAAAACTTTAAAGACTTACATGAAAGTGGTAAATTCCCAAATCAAGAGTTACTTCTGAAGGAGAGAAAGTAGAATGTGATCCAAGATGAATATATAGGAATCTAAAAATAGATCTGAAGACTTATTCTAAATCTTCAGATTGCATTAACATTCAATACAGTGTTCTCCATACATTTCTGTATGTTAGAAATATTTTATGCTAACAGAAAGGCAATAATGTAATTGACTGAGTAGGCTCTCTTCCAA
>NW_017733860.1:0-642 GCF_001890085.2 Hipposideros armiger | reverse complement strand
CATCGATAGGGAAACAGTTGGGAAAATCTTAACTGAAAATCTTGGCATGAAAAAGGTGTGTTCAAAAATGGTCCCAAAAGAGCTCACCGATGAACAAAAGCAAAGGAGAGTTGAAGTTTGCCAAGACTTTTTGGAGAGGCAAGACGATGTTTTGGGCTGTGTTATCACTGGTGATGAAACATGGGTGTACAAATAGGACCCTGAAACAAAGCATCAAAGTGCACAATGGAAGTCAGCCATTCTCCACAATCAAAAAAATTCTGTCAGTCCAAATCAAGAGTCAAAGTGATATTGCTAATCTTTTTGACATCAGAAGGATTATTCATTATGAATTTGTACCAATAGGACCAATGGTTAACCAAGTTTACTATTTGGAAGTGCTGAAAAGGCTGTGTGAAAAAGTTAGATAACCTGAACTTTTCATCAACAATTCATGGCACTTGCATCACGACAATGCACCAGCTCACACAGCACTGTCTGTGAGGGAGGTTTTAGCCAGTCAACAAATAACTGTATTGGAACACCCTCCCTACTCATCTGATCTGGCCCTCAATGACTTCTTTCTTTACCCAAAGATAAAGGAAATATTGAAAGGAAGGCATCTTGATGACATTCAGGACATCAAGGGAATTACGATGACAG
>NW_017733859.1:6052-8314 GCF_001890085.2 Hipposideros armiger | reverse complement strand
CATACCCAACTAGACAGTGATCACACAGTTTCCCCATCACAAAAGTATCACAAGAAATAACAGTAGGTTACAAACACGTGCATAGTTTACATTCAATCAAACTTACTTCAGAAAACCAACATCCCATAGCCCCCTCCCCCCATATCATTCATAACCTTAGACAGCACATTACATAATTCCAGGCAGTCACAAAATCACATCACAAATCACTTTCGCTTCTCCATCGTCACCTAGTCTCAAACACAACTCACACCTAATCTAAAAATAGACAAAGGCAGAAGAAACCCACACAGCAACCCTACTCCGTCCACTTTTCCCACATAATAGGCCATAACCTCCCGAAGAGTAGCAGTAGTTAGGCACCCTCATTCGGTGTACACACACACACACACACACACACACGCACACGCACACGCACACGCACACGCACACGCGCGCGCGCGCCCTCTGTGTCCCTCTTGCTGCAATGGAGCTTCCTCGGGGTCAAAACAGACCGAATTCCCCCTTGCGGAGCTCGCTCCGAGTCACACTGGATTGTCACCCTCAGGGTCATGCCCATGGACCACGCCCGAGGGCCCCCACTCGCACAGATCGCAGTGTTTGGTTACCGCAGGTTCGGTTCCGGTTCCCTCCTCAGAATTACCAGGCCCGGCTCCTTGGCCTCCCCACAGGGGCCCGCTTCCCTAGTCTGACCTCCGGGTCCTGAGCTTCCAGTTCCCTCCTCCTCCTCCTCCTCAGAGCCCCCCAAGACACACCAGCCTCACCCCCAGCCGAGGCTCGGTCGTCCGCGCCTGCGCACTCCCGCGTGGGCTGGAGCTCCCAGGAGTCTACGGGGCGGCGGGCTAGGAGCTGCGGGTCCCAGCTGCCCGCGCTGGGTCTGTTTGTGTCAATGTCTGCGCTTTTGCCGCTTGGACTACGTCTCTCACCGGACCTGGGGGAGCTAATGAACGTCGACCTCTGGTTCATTTTCCACTAGCCTTGCGGATATCGTTTTCTGTGTGGTGAGTTGAGGTGACGCGAGTCAGGGTGCGGGAGGAGCTCACCAAGCGAGGCCCGGAGTTTCCCAGGTGCGGATGGGGCAAGTGGAGGCTGGAGTCTCAGGCCTGTGCGCGTCACCTGCTGAGGAAGGTGATTGTGGGTTGGTGTCCGATTGTGTGACTGCGTCAGCATGGGATGTGATTATGAGAGCGTATGTGTGTCAGAGAGAATCAGTGTGCGTGTGTGTGCGCGCGCCGGGNAAGTTAAAAGT
The DNA here is from genome assembly GCF_001890085.2 of Hipposideros armiger. NCBI lineage: Eukaryota > Metazoa > Chordata > Mammalia > Chiroptera > Hipposideridae > Hipposideros > Hipposideros armiger. The sequence continues at coordinate 7,065 of NW_017733859.1, read as the reverse complement.
GATCCAGTTTGCAAAAGTGAATGGAAATCGTGCTGCTGAACGTAAGTTTCGTCCTCCTCCAACTGAGAAAACAATCTGAGACTGGCTATGGTTGGGAGTTTTGACAGTGATGAGGAGTTGCATGAATTTTATGATGAATAAAAACTTGAGTTCAATAACTTTATGTAATACATTTTTTTTCAAATTTCAGGCCCCAAAATTAAGGTGCGTCTTATACATGGGAGTGTTTTATATGTGGAGAAATACGGTATATGGAGGTAGGCAATGGGCATATTTATGGGATAATACCATTTATTTTTTTCCTACAGAGCAGTGACCTTAAAAATGTACTGAGCACACTCCCAAGAGATTTGTATTTATTTATAAACGATCAGTAGGTATTAACGGCAAGCCACTGTTAATGACTGCTGCCCTTGAATGTAAACTGTCAGTATTTTCCTCCCTTTCAATATACTTTCTTGTACATTCCATTGTAATTTATACTCTACTTTGAGTCTGCTGTGTTATGGAATATAAAGAACATGAAAAAACATTAAGTCAGCACATATATAATAAAATTTGTACTTTAGAGGCAATATTCTTGAAGACTAGAGAAGGCTTGAGGTGTGTTAGGTGAGAAAGACAATTAAGTAACCACTGTTAGAGATGTCTCCTAGGTTGAGGTGTTATTAGTGGTCTAGACAGGGGACATGGGTTGTTATGAGTTGCAACAGAATTGGTCATAAATTGGTTGTAGAGTGGGAAAAGAGAGGCATAGCTCTTCAGTTATCTGCCTAAGTAAGTGGGTAGGTGCTGGGACTAGAAAAAAGGTATAGGACTAGAAAAAGGACCAAAGGAGGTAATGAGGTAAACCATGGAAATGTACTTGAAGTGTCCATGGAACATGTAGGTGGTGATAGCTATTGGAGGTTGTATATATGGTTCTAACACTGTGGACAGAGGTCTAGGATGGAGAGAGGCATACTAGAATCAGATCAGTATAACTTTTAGAATGAATCTGATTGCGCATAGAG
>NW_017733859.1:3447-5418 GCF_001890085.2 Hipposideros armiger | reverse complement strand
TTATAATACTAATTTGGTGATGATGACTTCCTTTAGCTTTTTCTTGTCTGGAAAGCTCTTTATCTGTCCTTCCATTCTAAATGATAGCTCTGCTTGGTAGAGTAACCTTGATTGTAGTTCCTTGCTTTGCATCACTTTGAATATGTGTATTTCATGCTAATCCCTCTGGCCTACAATGTTTCTGTTGAGAAATCAGCTGACAGTCTTCTGGTAACTCCTTTGTTGGTAACTAACTGCTTTTTTCTTGTTGCTAGTAGGATTCTTTCTTTGTCTTTAACCTTTGGCATTTTAATTATGATGTGTCTTGCTATGGGTCTCTTTGGGTTCATCTTGATTAGGACTCTCTGCACTTTCTTGAGGTGTATGTCTGTTTTTTTCTCCAGGTTAGGGAAGTTTTCAGCCATTATTTCTTCAAATAGATGTTCTGTTTCTTTTACTCTTCTCCTTCTGGGACCCTTGTGATGTGAATGTTATTACACTTTATGGTTGTTCTGGAGGTCCCTTAAACTAGTCTCATTTCTTTTTTAATTCTTTTTTTCTTTTTGCTGTACAGATTGGATGATTTTCACTACCTTGTCTTCCAGATCACTGATTCATTCTTCCACCTTTTCTAACCTATTGTTTATTGCTTCTAGTGTATTTTTCATTTTAGTTATTGTACTCTTTACTTCTACTTGGTTCTTTTTTAATATATATTTTCTGTCTTTGTTTAAGTTCTCACTGAGTTTATTCATTCTTCTCTAGAGTTCGTTGAGCATCTTCATAACCATTGCTTTAAACTTTTTATCTGGTAGAGTGCTTATCTCTGTTTCATTTAGTTCTTTTTCTGGGGTTTTGGCATGTTCTTTCATTTGGAAGATATTTCTCTGTCTCTCCATTTTGCCCTTCTTTCTGTGTTTGTTTCTATGTATCTAGGTACATCATCTATGCCTCCCAGCCTTGAAAGTGTGGCCATATGTGAAGGTGTCCTGTTGGGCCCCATGGCACAGTCCCCACTGATCACCAGAGCCAGATGCTCCAGGGTTGTTCCCTGTGTGAGTTGTGTGTTCTATTCTGTTCTAGTTGTGCCACGATTGCTACAGGTGCTCTGTTGGGCAGGGTTCACCCTTAGGCCAACTGGCTGGGAGGATTTGCTATGACTGCTGTGGGATGGTCTGGTGTTTGGGGGCTGGCCCCACAGAGCAGGTACTGCTTTGGAGGTTCTCCAATGCCAGCCAAGGCCACCCATTGGGTATGCCAAGTCTGGAGCCTTTTGGTAAGGGCTCCAGTGTGGGTTCAGGCCAGCCACTGGTTTTGCCAGGACTGGAGCCACTTGAGTGGGATTCCATTGTGAGCTGATATTGGCCAGCATATGTGCAAGATTTGGAGACTCTTGGGAGAGTCTCTAATGGGAACTGAGGCTGGCCATCACATGTCAGGGTTGCAACTGCTTGGGAGGGGCTCTGATGCAAGCTGAGGTCCCCCACCACATGTGCCAGGCTTGTAGCCTCTTTGGTGGAGCTCTATTGCAAGCTGAGGCCTACCATTACATGTGCAGAGGCTAGTGTTGCTTGGGAGGGGCTCCTGTGTGATTCAAGGCTTGTCATTGTATGTGCTGGATCTGGAGCACTTAGAAGGAGCTATGATAGGGGCCATCGCTGGCTGCCATCTGTGACGGGACTAGAGGTGCTTGGGAGGAACTGTGGTACAAATCGAGACTGGTTGTTGCATGCAAAGGGTATGAAGCCACTTGGGAGGACCTCTGGCCAGGGGAGCATTTTGGGAAGAGCACGACCTAGAGGAATGGTGGAGGGGGACAAACTTATTAGCCAGGTTAATGAAGAGTGTCATAACTGGCATCCTCCCTGTTGGGCCAGGCAGGTGGAAGGAGAACATAACAAAAGAAGCAAAGAAATAATGGCACTCACCAGGAATTCCATCCCCAGAGAAAGTTCCCACTGATCCCTGCCCCTCCTGGCACTTGCCCTAATG
>NW_017733859.1:0-1172 GCF_001890085.2 Hipposideros armiger | reverse complement strand
ATACTGTTTTCCATAGTGGCTGCATCAATTTATCCCATCAACAATGCACAAGGGTTCCCTTTTTCTCCACAACTCCTTGCCAACACTTTTTATCCCTTATCCTTTTGATAATAGCCATTTGGACAGGTATAAGGTGATATCTCACTGTGATTTTGATTTGCCTTTCTCTTATGGGTAATGATATTTAGCACCTTTTCAAGTAGCTTGTTTGCCATATGTATGTCTTTTTTTGAAAAATGTCTTCAGACCCTCTGCCCATTTTTTAATCAAATAATGTTTTTTTTCCTATAGAGTTGTATGATTTAATTATGTATTTTGGATATTATCCCCTGATCAGATACATGAATTGCAAATGTTTTAGTGATTAATCCTGGGCTCAACATGTATATCTTATCAGAAACGGCTTCTAACTTATACTAAATTTCAGTGAGATGTAGAAATGTTGCTCATATAACCCTATTCCATTTCACCCCCTTTTGTGGAAATATTTTTGTTCACATTACTCTATAAATGTTTCAAACATAAGCACTTATGGTTTTAATTTTTACTACATATAAATCTATGTCTTTTGAGAACAAAAGAAAACCCTTGTACATTTATAGCATTTGTTATATCAACCTTTTTTTTAAAAAGATTTTATTGGGGAATTGGGGAAGGGGAACAGACAAGTTGTTGTCCTTCAATCTTAATTATGGAGGGTGCAGTTTGCTCAGATCCAAGTCCAGTTGCCATCTGGCTGCCCATGGGCAGCTCAAGGCCACTCAGCTCAAGGTGCCGTGTTCAATTTTAATTGCAGGTGGCGCAAGCCCACCATCCCGGGGGGGAGTTGAACTGGCAACCTTGTTGTTAGGAGCATGTACTCTCACCAGTTGAGCCATCCTGCCACCTGTTGGCTGCTCAGTGGGGCGCAGCTCACTGGCCCATGTGGGAATTTAATTGGTGACCCTGTTGCTCAGAGCTCGTGCTCTTAACCAACTGAGCCACTCAGCTGGCCCGCTTTTTGTTGTTTTTGATTCTCTTCATTTGATTATGTGATTTGAATTACCACCTAGAATCATTTCCTTAGCCCAATACACCTTTGCTTCTACAGACCTTTTTTGTGTTATAGTTGGCAAACATTACATTTCCATATGTTATAGGCCCAATAATACAACATAAGCACAGCACCTCAT
>NW_017733858.1:5635-6579 GCF_001890085.2 Hipposideros armiger | reverse complement strand
TCTGCTTGCTACTCTGCTTTGTGAGCCACCCCAGTCCCCCACTGGCTACTACCTCACTGCCTTCATTTCTAAGTATTGATCTCCAAACATAAGCTGGGTGGTGATACAAGATAGCACAAAAACAACTAGATAAAAGTAAATATTAGTAAAAAAAGTAAATAAGTAAAACCTTATTTTAAACCTTTTCCTATAGGCAATATTCTTTGATATTTTCTACTTTATCCTGTTCTGTCCTATCTTGTCCTATCTTATCATTTCCTATTCCATTCCATTCCCTTCCGTTCCCTTCCCTTCCCTTCCTTTTCCTTTAATTTCCTTTCCATTTCATTCTACTGTTTTAAGAATGCTGTAGCCACCACCAAACTGATTTCACCATCCCTTAATAAGTCATGCCCTGTGATTTAACAGTGGTCTAGATCCCCTATGCCTATTCTATCTGGAGCAGTCAGAGGTCATAGCTACAAGGCCTTGATTTTCAAACTAAAAAAGCTATCTGCCTATAAAAATTCACACTGCCCCTTTCCTAGAATTTGAAACTAGATGACCATGTAATTATTTAATGTATTTTTCTTTCTGTTACATATATCATTTCATTTAATTTGTATAGAAACTTTATGAGTTAGGTCAAATGGACATTTATAGATTTCTACATCTTTTAAACATGAAGAAGCTGAATCTTAGGTTGAGTGACTTTCTAAGGTTACATAGATAGTGATTAGATTTGCTTTAGAAGCCAGACTCATTTACATCTCTTCCCTATTATACTACACAGGCCATTGCTTCTCCAAAAGTGGTAGAGTATCAACTAAATCTGAATTGACTGAGGGAAAAGTACTTGTTAAAAATGTACAGATTTCTGGTTCCACCCTGATCTACAGAATCAGAATCTTTAGGGCTGGGTATGGGAATATGAAAATTTAAAAGGGTGCCCAGGGAACTGGTAT
>NW_017733858.1:0-1705 GCF_001890085.2 Hipposideros armiger | reverse complement strand
ATACACATAGTACCTGGGACAAGATTTACTAAATTTCCAAGATCTGCCTTAGTTTTTAATTTTTTCTCACTGCAAAACCTAGAGAATGTGCCAAAATGATCTTTGAAAGAGTTAAGTAAATATTGAAATTTCTCCTTAATTAATAATCTTTTAAGCTGTGCTTCTTTGACTGACACTGTATACAGAAGCAGGAGAAAATAGGTTATGTATAGCCTTCTAAATCTGTGGTACTCAACTCTAAACACAATTCTCCCAGTGTGAAAATATTAAACAGCTCTGACATGGAAATTAGAGCTACATCTTATTTTCAAATACACAGGAAGAACAAAAAGAAATTAGGTTTAGAATCTATAATAAAAAGAAAATTAGCTTTCTTATTTGTAACCTTTGTTCTGTATTTAGAAAAAATTGAGTCCATTCATTCTAATATTTAGATTCTGGGCCCTTCTTGCTATCTGCCCAAAACTATATTCATATTTTCAATAGGCATTTTCTATACTCACCAGTCCCTCTAATAGTTTAACTTGCAAAAATGAAGCCCAAATAATGCTAGCTAATGAAATTCTTTAAATATTTCTTTTTGACCATCTCCACCTCACTCACATCCTAAAATATACACATAAGCAAGCATACACTATTTCAATGAGTTCATCTTTGATATATTATTTCTCCAATCCTGTAGAAGAGTTGTCAAATAACAACAAAAAACAAAACAATCAACCCCAACTCTAACTCATTTGTTTGCTTTCTGGTCACCTGGAGTGATTACTGGGTCTTCTCACAAATAATGTCAATGGAACTCAATGAGCTGAAAGAGAAGTAGGGGATCAGTGTTCTTCATAAGGTTTAGAATCAAAGTAAACTGCTCCATATTTATTTGCAACCTTATAAACGTAGTAAAAATACAAACAAAGAGTAGCCATGAACTCTACCATCATAGAACTCATGATATGAGGTGTGATCAAACAATATGGTGAATGTTTAAATAAAAAAATACATATATATTACAGTAAAAGACACATTGCCATTAATCCTCCTCAAAATACTCCTCCTTGCTTCAAACACACTTATCCCACCATTCTTGCCACTTTCTGAAGCAGTTCTGGAAGTCCTCTTTCATGAGTGCCTTTAGTTGTGCTATGTAGCTGCCTCCATGTCCTGAAACATTTTGACTTTGGGGAAGAGCCAGAAGTCCATGGAGCCAGATTCAGTGAATAAGGTGGATGAGGACACACTGTAATGTTTTTATTTGATAGAAATTGCCATATACCAAAAGCAATGTGTGACACAGATCATTGTCATGATGGAGGATGATTTACGGCACACTTGAAAACACACCTTCTCTCAACCGTAGCTCACACCCGATTGACTACATTGAACAAGTTGAAACATGTCACACACTGTTACTGACGCTTGACGTGCTGCTTCCCATATTGAAGATCCCTGCCTTTCTGTTGGATGGCACTTGGAGCAGCATTCACCCTATTGTTTAATCCCAATGGAAAGGCTCTGTGTCACACATCACTTCTGGTATATAGCAGTTTCTGTCCAATAAAAACATTATGGTGCATCCTTATCCACCTTATTCACCAGATCTGCCACCGTGCAACTTCTGGCTTTTCCCCAAAGTCAAAATGACCATGAAAGGTGAATGTTTTTAATTGATTCAGGACATCGAGGCAACCACGACAGCACAACTAAATAC
>NW_017733857.1:5255-6287 GCF_001890085.2 Hipposideros armiger | reverse complement strand
AGAGATTTATCCTCTAACGCCTTAGGGTGCTGGTTCTCAAAGTGTGGCCCCAGACTAGTAGCAAAGTAACACCTGGGAGCTTGTTAGAGATGCAAACTTCTAGACTTCACCCTCACCTTCTGATTGAAACTCTATGGGGCTCCCGCATTCTGTGTTTTAACAAGCCTTTCAGGAGGTTTTTCTTTGTTGTTGTTGTTGTTTTTTTGGGTTGGCTGGGATTTTATTTTTTTCGTGAATAATGCATATTTAGAATGAATTACTGTGTCATCATTCCTGTGGTCACCAGGAAACTCAGAGCCAAATTTGTGGACCAATATTGGTGTCCATTTAGGACTTTTTATATTACTGTTGTTTTATTTTTAAACTAATTCAACTCCTTTGTGGATTAAATTAGATGTGTAAATAAATAAAGTCAGTAAGGCTGGGACAAATTGTGAAGAATGCTGCCTTTCCAGGGGCCGATATTAGGTGTATTTCGGTAGGAAGTTGAGGGCCCATGATTTTCAAATAGAGAAAAAATATGAGTGCAGTTGTGTTTCTAGTTTACTTAACAGCATTTCATATTCTAAGTTTCATTTATGAATATTTCTATCTTTCAAAAAGATATAAAGTCATGTTTTACTTATGTGGACTTCAATTCATCTCTGTGCATGAAGTGCTTAATAGGCAAAAAGGGAATACAGAGAATAAAGGCTTCTAATGTCTATGTTAGCGACTTCACATTTTCATTCACTTTGGATTCACCAGAAAATCTTCCATTCTTAATTACTCTTTACCCCTTATTTAAGCATCTCTGTTGGCTTTCTGAATTATATAATGCATCAAATCATAACTCAATCTAAAATCCAGAGTTCCTCACCAATTTTTTGTCACAGTGTTATGTCCCTTCATGTTTTCCATATTCAGTGAGTCTGCTTTGGTCGCAAGAGCCCTGACTCGCTGTTCCTTTCTGCTGTCTTTGCAAATGATGACGTCCTTTCTTGATGAGATTGCACCTCCATTCTGACAACCCAAGTTCCTCCTTCTATTAAA
>NW_017733857.1:0-1215 GCF_001890085.2 Hipposideros armiger | reverse complement strand
ACATTCTAGAAACAGGGTTCCAAAATTGCTTCAAAGGGTGGACGAGGCACTGGCATCAGTGCATAGCTTCCCAAGGGGAGTACTTCCAAGGTGACCATAGTGACAGTCAGCAATGAGGTATGTCGCACTTTCTCTAGGATGAGTTCAAAAACTTAACTGTCCAATGTTGTAAGAGTAGTGGACTTCTTGCTAGCAAAGAAATCAAACCTTGCCCCTAGGAGTTCCATTTTCCTCATCTATATATTGAAAATATAAACTCACTTATTTAACAAGGTTGCAAGTTTAGTACACTTTTGGTAGTCTCTGTTGGTTGTACAAAATTGAGAAGCTATGTTTTTTACCCTTTTTGGCAAAATGGCAAAAGCTTCCCAGTTGAATAGACACATAGAACATAGTTTTGGATCTAGGCAGTACTGCATTTGAATCCTGTCTCTCATTAATCACTTGTGTGTTTTGGGGGAAGTTACTTAATCTTTACACCACATCAGGTTGTGGGAATACTCATGCCCACTTTCAAGGTTTTTGGGGAGAATAAAATATATAAAATATTTAAATTATCTAGTGTAGCCCCTCACACAAAAATATACTTGATAAATAGTAATTATTATTGTGAACACCAAAAGATGCCTAAAAATAAGACATTTTCTAAGTAAAAAAAAACAGTAATAAAGAAAATTAATATTCTAGGAGTTCAAAGAAAGACTTGACATATTATATTAACATATTAGTTAATTATTATATTAACATATTAGTTATTTTCTGTGATAGTTCTGTGTAACAAGCAAACCCCACAATCTCAGTGGCTCAAAACAACAACAAATGTATAGTTGTATTTCATGAGTTTTAACTCAAACTATGGACCAGATGATTCTGACTAGATTCAGCTGGATTGGGCTGGATTTCAAGCTTCAATTTGGAGTCAGGTCTGCTCCATGGATTTTCACTTGGCTGTCTGAATTATGCTCTTCTCACGGCAAAGATTAAAACTTTGGTGTAAAGGCCATACCTCTTAAAAGTTTAACTAAGAGCAAGCATTGTCATGTTTGCTCATATTCCATTGTCCAATATATGTCACAAGGCTAAGCTCAAAATAAATCGAGTGGAGAATATAGAATAAATACTATATTCCCTTTACAGGGAACTTGCCAAAGTAGTGGAAGGAAGGAAGGAAAAAATCATGAGCAAGCACTGCACTATACCATTCCAAAGAAGGTC
>NW_017733856.1:7923-9116 GCF_001890085.2 Hipposideros armiger | reverse complement strand
TCCCCAATTCCCCAATAAAATTTTTAAGAAATAAAAGTGTCTTCTAACTATTTCTACCTCCCATGCCAGTCACTAGCATTTGTGTCTTCTCACTTTTCTGTTCTTGTCAGGATGTTTCTGGGCCTTTCTGTGAGAATTCTCAACTCTAAGCTTTCAGCTTCTTCTCCACAGAAAATGTGGCCCAAACTTTGTATCTCACACACACACACGCACACACTATCCAGAGACCTCCTTCCTCCAAGTTTCTGGGATAACATCGTACATCCCAACAGATGTTCCTCCAAGTGTTTGAAGTGTGTTATCCCATCTTGGTTCCCTAAGGAGAGGGATATAGTGAATGAGCTTGGCCCCTTAAGCCTTCTTTCAGATTCAGGCCCTTTCAGCCTGGCAATAAAAGGACATTATTAATTGTAGAAGAGCCAAGAGACATTCTCCAAGAGCTGGTGGGGGATGTTTAACAGTAGGACTAAAGGGTCAAATTGAAGAAGGGGTCATAACGAAGGAGGGAGGCCCTGAAGGGTTCCCATGGGAAGATCATTACAAAGTGAACCAAATGCCTTCAGGTATGCAAGGGTTCTGAGATGGGGGTTATTCTCTTGTGATTCAGCTAGTTACACTATTTAACCACCCCACCTCTCCCCAGCACCCCCGCCATCCATGGTATCACTTTCCATGGTTTCAGTTACCTGCAGTCAACTCAGTCTAAAAATGTTAAATGGAAAATTCCAAAGTTAAAACAATTTATAAGTTTTAAATTGAATGTTGTTCTGAGTAATGTGATGAAATCTCGGGCCACTTCACTCCTTCCTGCCCTGGATATTACTCATCCCTTTGTCCAGCATCTCCATGCTGTAGACATTACCCACCTGTTTGTCACTTAGTAGCTTAGCCATCTGAGTTATCAGATCAATTGTCATGGTATCGCTGTGCTTGTATTCAAGTAACCCTTACTTTACTTAATAATGGCCCCAAAGCTCAAGAATGAGTGAAGATGCTGGCAATTCAGATATTCCAAAGAGAAGCCATAAGGGTTCTCAACTAATATGGTCCCATACTATCCTCCATTACCACAGTCACCTCTAGAACACCTCATGTAGCGTCCCGCATGACATGAGCAGTGGGAAAACGAGAGGGGGCAGCGAAGGGTTAAGAAATAAAAGAAACAGCAGTCAAGAGTTAAATGAGGGCCGGCC
>NW_017733856.1:6398-7237 GCF_001890085.2 Hipposideros armiger | reverse complement strand
AAACATACCTAGCTCATCTTTTCCTATTCTCTTGACAAGATACTTTGTTAATTTTTGCTGAAGCAGAAGTTTCTTTCATTCCTCTGGGTAGGGGTACTCTCCAAAATGAGCTTGCTTAGCCTAGGGTCTGGGCCTGGGTTCCCACAAGTGTATAAGGGTTCCAAGTTCTCCACATTTCACCAATACTTATCTTTTTTATTCTAGCAAGTCTAGAATGTGGGGAGTAGTATTTTATTGTAGGGTTGATTTGCATTTCCTTGGTGGATAATGATATTGAACATCTTTTTTATGTGACTATTGGCCTTTTGTATGTTTTTTTAGAGAACTTTAAATTCACATCCTTTGACCATTTTTAATTGGGTTGTCTTATTATTGAGTTATAACAGTTCTTTATACTCATATATTCTAGAAACTAGTCCCTCCCTTACCAGATGTATGATTTGCCAAAAAAAAATTCCATTCTTCAGGTTGTCTTTTTGCTTTCTTGATGGTGTCCTTAGAAGCACAAAAGTTTTTAATTTTGATAATATCCAATTTATTTTTCTATTTTTTTGCTTGTACTTTTAGTGTTATATTTAAGAAACCAATACCTTATCCAAAGACATGAAGATTTGCACCTATGTTTTCTTCTAGGCATTTTATAATACTAGCTCTTACATTGAGGTCTTTCATCCATTTTAAATTGTTTTTTATATGTAGTGTGAAATGGGGGTCTGATTTCATTTATTTGCATGTGGATATCCAGTTGTCCTAGCAGCATTTAATGAAAAGACTATTTTTTCCCTCACTGAATTGTCTTAGCACCCTCTTCAAAAGTCAATTGATTTTTAAAGGTTATT
>NW_017733856.1:0-2175 GCF_001890085.2 Hipposideros armiger | reverse complement strand
TACAGGGCCGGCCAAGTGGCTCACTTGGTTACGAGTTGGCTTGGGAGCGCAAGTTCTGAGCAGCAGGGCTGCCGGTTCAGTTCCCTTATGGGCCAGTGACGCTGCACCCTCTACAGCTAAGATGGTGAACAACAGCTTGACCGGGAGCTGGGCTGCCATGAGGTGAGTCACCAGCGATGGCATAGGCTGCAGTGGGGCTGCAGTGGGCTGCCGAGAGCTACCGTGAGTGGCCGGCAGCCAGCATGAGTGGCCGGCGGCCAGCAGCCAGTGAGAACTGCCATGAGCCACCGTGAGCCACCATGAGTGGCCCTCCAATGGCCGGCGACTGACTGCCTCAGCCAGGAAGAGTGCAATGATCACAATACCAACATGGGCCAGTGAAGTGGCATCCTCCACAATGAGAATGAAGAACAAAAGGACAATAACTTGTCTGTTCCCCTTACCTTGATTCCCCAATGCTGTTCCCCTCCCCCAACTTCCCAATAAAATATATTTTTTAAATATTATACAGCACGACTAAGTGGGGTTCATCCCAGGGGCACAAGGATGGTTTAATATATGCAAATCGATCAATGTGATACACCACATAAACAAAATAAAGGACAAAAACCATATGATTATATCAATAGATGCAGAAAAAGCATTTGACAAGATACAACATCCATTTATGATTAGCACACTTAATAAAATGAGTATAGAAAGAAAATACCTCAACATAATAAAGGCCATATGAGACAAACCCTCAGCTACTATCATAATTAATGGTGAAAAACTGAAGCCCTTTGTTCTATGTTCAGGAACACGACAGGACTGTCCCCTATCACCTCTGCTTTTCAACATAGTATTGGAAGTCCTAGCCACAGAAATCAGGCAAGAGAAAAGAATAAAATGTATCCAAATTGGGAATGAAGAAGTTAAATTGCCACTTTTTGCAGATGACATGATCCTATACATAGAAAGCCCTAAAGACTCCACCAAAAAGCTATTAGACACAATAAACGAATACAGTAAAGTTGCTGGCTATAAAATCAATGTACAAAAGTCCATTGCATTCCTATATACCAACAATGACATCTCATAAAAAGAAATATCAAAAACAATTCCTTTTGCAATTGTAACAAAAAGAATAAAATACCTAGAAATAAACTTAACCAAGGGTGTGAAAGACTTATGTACTGAAAAGTATAAGACATTTTTAAAAGAAATTGAAGAAGACACAAAGAAAAGACATTTCATGTTCATGTGTTGGAAGAATCAACATAGTTAAAATGGCCATATTAGGGCCGGCCGATTGGCTCAGTTGGTTAAGAGCTTGCTCAAGAGTGTGAGCTCTGAGCAACAGGGTTGCCGGTTCGATTCCCAGCCCGAGCTGAGCTGCCACTGAGCTGCCAACAGGTGGCAGGATGGCTCAGCTAAAAACAAAACANCTGTGTTCAATCTTAGTTACAGATGGGCATAGCCACCATCCCATGCGGGAGTCAAATCAGCAGCCTTGTTGTTAAGAGCATGCACTCTATCCCCTGAGCCATCCGGGTGTCAGCTCAGCTCAAGGTGCCAAGTTTAGTTTTTAGTTGTGGGTGGGCATAGCCCACCAGTCAAACAGGCAGTCTTGTTGTTAGAAGCATGTGCTCTCACCAGCTGAGCCACCCTGCCACATGTTGGCATCTCTTTGGCAGCTCAGCTTGGGCACAGCTCACTGGCCCATTGTGGGAATTGAACCAATGACCCTGTTGCTCAGAGCTCGCACTCTTAAGCAAGCTCTTAACAAACTGAGCCACTCAGCCAGCCCATCAAACTATAGAAAGAGAGAAATTATGAGCCAAAAATAATCCAGCAAAGATATCCTTTAGATATGAAGGAGTAATAAAAACTTTTCCAAACATACAGAAGCTGAGGGAATTTTCTAACACAGGACCTGAACTACAATACTCAAAGAGGCTATTCAAGCTGAAACAGAAAAGCAAAAGAATACAAAACCATGAGTAGTATTCCGAACAAACAGACACAAGCAAGAATTGGCAACCCCTCCACCAAATAAGACACTATACACTTAAGCATACATTATGAATTAAGAAGCAGGGGGAAAAAAAAACTTTAAAAAAAAGAGGAGGGCCGGCCGAGTGTCATGTTGGTTAAGAGCTGGCTTGGGATGCCAGCTCTGAGCAGCAGGGCCCC
>NW_017733855.1:15532-17493 GCF_001890085.2 Hipposideros armiger | reverse complement strand
AAACCCTACGTTCACGTTGATACTAACCCTAACCTTCAAGGTGTTTCCCAACCTTACCCTAAAAGTGGGCCTATCGCAGACCCTAATGCAGTCCCTATCGCTCACCCTACCTGAAGCCTCACTGTACAGCTGTTCATACACTTAACCCTGTCTCCTCTCGAAACCTCTAGCATTCGCGCACCCTAACCCTAAATGTGTCCCTAACTGGGCCTCCCAATATAATCCTGTCTGCAACTGCAAGTGACCTTAAAGCTAGCACTGAACTTGTCTCGGGCCCTCATCCAAACACTGGCGCTTATTCTAAAGGTACTGTGATCAGAAATAGGGGGCATTATGATCAAGAACAAGGGGCATTGTGATCAATAAACAAGGTACATTGTGGTCATAAAGCAGGGGGCATTGTGATCAGTAACGGGGTATTGTGATCAGTACGAATGGGGGATTGTGATCAGGAAGCAAGGGGTACTGTGATGTATAAACAGGGAGCACTCTTATAAGTAAGCAGGGGGCATTGTGATCAGGCAGAAAGGGGAATTGTGATCATTAGCAGGGAGCATTTAATAACTAATCAGGGTGTATTGTGATCACAAACAGGGGTCATTATGATCATGAGCAAGGGGCATTGTGATCAGAAAGCAGGGGGCATTGTGATCAGTAAGGATGGGGGATTGTGATCAGGAAGCAAGTGATATTGTGATCAGTAAGCAAAGGGCATTTTGGTCAGTAGGCAAGGGTTGTTGTGATCAGTGAACAACGGGTACTGTGATGTGTAAACAGGGGGCAATGTGATCAGGAAGAAAGGGCCATTGTGATCAGTAAGTAGGGAGCATTTTAATCACTCATCAGGGGGTATTGTTATCAGAAACAGTGGTTATTATGATTAAGAACAAGGGGCATTGTGATCACAAAGCAGGGGGCATTGTGATCAGTAACAGGGGCATTGTGATCACTAATGATGGGGTATTGTGATCAGGAAGCTAGGGGAATTGTGATCAGGAAGCAAAGGGCATCGTGATCAGGAAGCAAAGGGCATTGTGAGCAGTAGGCAAGGGGTATTGTGATCAGTGAACAAGGGGTACTGTGATGTGTAAACAGGGCGCATTCTGATAAGTAAGGAGGGGGCATTGTGAACAGGAAGAAAGGGGCATTGTGATCACTAAGCAGTGAGCATTGTAATCACTAATCAGGGGGTATTGTGATCCAAAACAGGGGTCATTATGATCAAGAACAAGCGGGATTGTGATCAGTAAACAAGGGGCACTGTGATCACAAAGCAGGGGGAATTGTGATCAGTAACTGAGGTATTATGATAAGTAAGGATTGGGGATTGTGATCAGGAAGCAAGGGGAATTGTGATCAGGGATCAACAGGTATTGTTATCATGAAGCAAAGGGCATTGTGATCAGTAGGCAAGGGGTATTGTGAACAGGGAACAAGGGGTACCGTGATGTGTAAATGCGGGACATTCTGATAAGCAAGCAGGGGGCAATGTGATCAGGAAGAAAGGGGAATTGTCATCAGTAACAGGGAGCATTTAATGACTAATCAGGGGGTATTGTAATCACAAGTAGGGGTCATTATGTTCAAGAGCATGGGGCATTGTGATCACAAAGCAGGGCATATTTGTGATCAGTAAGGGTGGGGGATTGTGATCAGTATGTGTGGCAGGCTAGCCGCCACGAGTCAATCAGTACCCGAAGGCGGGAGTGGGAATGAATAAAGAGACACTCCCACAAATGTTGATGAGGCAGGTCTTCACTGATGGTGAAGTGCTGAGTTTATTTTTCCTCACCAATATGTGCAGTTTGAGTACGTGCAACACTGCAGGTAAACTATGCATTACCTCGTACAGAAGCAGATCATTAACTATCTACCAGAGACTTATAGATCAGGGGGGCTTTAGGGGATTAGCTTCCCAGGACACTTTCTTCCATTAGCCCAGATAGCCATCTATCTATAAT
>NW_017733855.1:11601-13933 GCF_001890085.2 Hipposideros armiger | reverse complement strand
TGTTAAGACGAACAGTCCATCCAACTAAAGAGTCATTAATGTGCATGGTGACAGGAGAACCACACAAGCACCCAGATGTTGACATATTTTTTGCAATACAAATAGGCAAACCTATTCCCATACCATTATAAGTGAAATTCTTCTCCAGTTGCTGTTTCATGTGTCCATCAGAGGGCAGGCCTAAGGCTTACTTTTACACATCACAGTACCCCTTGTTCACTGATCACAATACCCCTCGCCTACTGATCACAATGCCCCTTTATTCCTGGTCACAATGGCCCCTGCTTACTTTCCAGAATGCCCCCTGTTTACATTTCACAGTACCCCTTGCTCACTGATCACAATACCGCTTGCCTACTGATCACAATGCCCTTTGCTTCCTGATCACAATACCTGGTGTTTCCTGATCGCAATTCCTCTTGCTTCCTGATCACAATCCCCCATCCTTACTGATAACAATAGCCCCTGTTACTGATCACAATGCCTCCTGCTTTGTAATAACAATGCCCATTGTTTACTGATCACAATGCCGCTTGTTTTTGATCATAATGACCTCTGTTTCTGATCACAACATCCCCTGATTAGAGATGACAATGATCCCTGCTTACTGATCACAATGCCCACTGTTTTCTTTTCAGAATGCCCCCTGTTTACACATCACAGTACCCCTTGTTCACTGATCACATTATCCCTTGCCTACTGATTACAATGCCCTTTGCTTCCCGATTATAATATCTCTTGCTTACTATTCACAATTCCCCTTGCTTCCTGATCACAATCCCTCATTCTTACTGATCACAATGCCCCTTGCTTTGTGATCACAATGCCCCTTGCTGTTGATCATAATGACCCTTGTTTGTTTTCACAATACCCACTAATTAGTGATTACAATGCTCCCTGTTTACTGGTCAAAATGCCCTTTGTTCCTGATTACAATGCCCCATTTTACTGATCACAATGCCCACTGCTTACTTTTCAGAATGCCCCCTGTTTGCACATCACATTACTCTTGTTCACTGATCACAATACCCCTTGCCTACTGATCACAATGCCCTTTGCTTCCTGATCACAATTCCCCTTGCTTCATGATCACAATCACCCATCCTTAGTGATCACAATGCCCCCTTTTACTGATCACAATGCCCCTGGTGTGTGATCACAATGCCCCTTGTTCTTAATCATAATGACCAGTGTTCAGATCACAATACCCCCTGATGAGTGATTAAAATATTCCCTGCTTACTGATAACAATGGCCCTCTCTTCCTGATCATAATGCCCCCTGTTTACACATGACAGTACCCATTTTTCATTGATCACAATACCCCTTGCCTACTGATCAAACGCACCCTGCTTTATGATCACAATGCCCATTGCTGTTGGTAATAAGGACCCCTGTTTGTGATCACAATACCCCTTATTACTGACTATATTGATCCCCGCTTACTGGTCAAAATGCCTCTTTGTTCCTGATGCCGCTTGTGATCAGGAAGCAAAGGACATTTTGATCAGTAGGCAAGGGACATTCTGAAAAGTAAGCATGGGGCATTGTGATCAGGAAAAATGGGTATTGTAATCACTAATCAGGGGGTATTGTGATCAGAAACAGGGGTTATTATGATCAAGAACAAGGGGCATTGTGATTAGTAAACAAGGCGCATTGTGATCACAAAGCAGGTGCCTTTGTGCTCAGTAACAGGGCGTATTGTGATCAGCAAGGATGGGGATTGTAATCAGGAAGCAAGAGTTATTGTGATCAGGAAGCAAAGGGCATTCTGATCAGTAGGCAAGGGGTATTGTGATCAGTGAACAAGGGTACTGTGATGTGTAAACAGGGGGCATTCTGAAAAGTAAGCAGGGGGCATTGTGATCAGTAAAAGGGGAATTGTGATCAGGAACAAAGGGCATTTTGACCATTAAACAGGGAGCATTGTAATCACTAATCATGGGGAATTGTGATCACAAACAAGGGACATTATGATCAAGAGCAAGGGGCATTTTGATCACAAAAGAGGGGGCATTGTGATCAGTAAGGATGGGGAATTGTGATCACGAAGTACGGGAATTGTGGTCAGGAAGCAAAGGGCATTGTGATCAGTAGGCAAGGGGTATTGTGATCAGGGAACAAGGGGTACCGTGATGTGTAAAGAAAGGGCATTCTGATAAGCAAGCAAGGGGAAATGTGATCAGGAAGAAAGGGGAATTGTGATCTGTAGCAGGGAGTATTGTAATCATTAATCAGGGGTATTGTGATCGGAAGCAGGGGACATTATGATCCACAACAATTGGCATTGTGATCAGTAAACAATGGGCATTGTGATCACAAAGCAGGGG
>NW_017733855.1:0-6424 GCF_001890085.2 Hipposideros armiger | reverse complement strand
GGAAGCAAAGGGCATTGTGATCAGTAGGCAAGGGCTATTGTGATCAGTGAACAACGGGTACTTTGATATATAATCAGGGGGCAATGTGATCAGGAAGAAAGTGCCATTGTGATCAGTAAGCAGGGAGCATTTTAATCACTCATCAGGTTGTATTGTTTTCAGAAACAGTGGTCATTGGGGCCGGCCGAGTGGCGCGATGGTTAAGAACTCGCTTGGGATGCCAGAGGGCCCCGGTTCGGATCCCACATATGACGGCCAGTGACACTTCCCTCTACAGCTAAGATGCTGAACAACGGCTCATCCTGGAGCTGGGCTGCTGTGAGTCGCAGGCGACGGCTTGGGCTGCAGTCCCTGTGGCACGGGTTGCCATGGGCTACCGTGTGTAGCCAGCAGGCAGCGTGAGGGGCCAGCAGCTGCAGTGAGCAGCCATCCAGAAGCCGGCGACTGATCTGCCTCACCCGGGAAGAGCGCAATTATGGTGCCAACTTGGGCCAGTGAAGCAACATCCTCTACAACTAGACTGAAGAACAAAACGACAGCAGCTTGTCTGTCCCCCTTCCCCCAATTCCCCAGCACTGTTCCCATCGCCCCAATTCACCAATAAAAAAATCTTTAAAAAAAAAAAGAAAAAGAAACAGTGGTCATTATGATTAAGAACAAGGGGCATTGTGTTCACAAAGCAGGAGGCATTGTGATCAGTAACATGGGGCATTGTGAATAGTAAAAATGGAGCATTGTGATCATAAAGCAGGGGGCATTGTGATCACAAACTAGTGTATTGTTATCAGTAATGATGGGGAATTGTGATCAGGAAGCAAGGGGAAATGTGATCAGGAAGGAAGAGCTATTGTGATCATGAAGCAAAGGGCATTGTGATCAGTAGGCAAGGGTTATTGTGATAAGTGAACAATGGGTACTGTGATGTGTAAACATTGGGAATTCTGATAAGCAAGCAGAGAACAATGTGATCAGGAATAAAGGGGAATTGTGATCAGTAGCAGGGAGCATTGTAATCACTAATCAGGGGGTATTGTGATCACAAACAAGTGTCATTATGATCAAGAGCAAGGGGCATTGTGATCACAAACGGAGGGCATTGTGATCAGTATGGATCAGGGATTGTGATCAGGAAGCAAGGGGAACTATAATCAGGAAGCAAGAGGCATTGTGATCAGGTAGCAAAGCTCATTGTGAGCAGTAGGCAAGGGGTATTGTGATCAGTGAACAAGCGGTACTGTCATGTGTAAACATGGGGCATTCTGATAAGCAAGCAGGGAACAAAGTGATCAGAAAGAAAGGGGATTTGTGATCAGTAGCAGGGAGCATTGTAATCACTAAACAGGGCGTATTGTGATCACAAACAAGGCTCATTATGATCAAGGGCAAGGGGTATTGTGATCACAAACGGGGGGCATTGTGATCAGTATGGATCGGGGTTTGTGATCAGGAAGCAAGGGGAACTATGATTAGGAAGCAAGAGGCGTTGTGATCAGGGAGCAAAGCGCATTGTGAGCAGTAGTCAAGGGGTATTGTGATCAGTGAACAAGGGGTACTGAGAAGTGTAAACATGGGGCATTCTGATAAGCAAGCAGAGAACATTGTGATCAGGAAGAAAGGGTCATTGTATCAGTAAGCAGGGAGCATTGTAATCATTACTCAGGGGTATTGTGCTCAGAAACAGGGTTCATTATGATCAAGAGCAAGGGGCATTGTGATCAGTAAACCAGAGGCATTGTGATCACAAAACAGGGGCATTGTGATCAGTAACAGGGGGTATTGTGAACAGTAAGGATGGGGGAATGTGATCAGGAAGCAAGGGGAATTACGATCAGGAAGCAAGAATTATTGTGNTGAACAACAGGTACTTTGATGTGTAAACAGTGGGCAATGTGATCAGGAAGAAAGGGCCATTGTGATCAGTAAGCCGGGATCATTTTAATCACTTATCAGGGGGTATTGTTTTCAGAAACAGTGGTCACTATGATTAAGAACAAGGGGCATTGTGATCACAAAGCTGGGGGCATTGTGATCAGTAACACGGGGCATTGTGGTCACTAAGGATGGGGGATTGTGATCAGGAAGCAAAGGGAATTGTGATCAGGAAGCATAGGGCATTGTGATCAGTAGACAAGGGATATGGTGATCAGTGAACAAGGGCTACTGTGATGTGTTAATAGGGGGCATTCTGATAAGTAAGCAGGGGGCATTGTGATCAGGAAGAAAGGGGCATTGTGATCAGTATCGGGGGTATTGTGATCAGTAACAATGGGGAATTATGATCAGGAAACAAGGGGAATTGTTATCAGGAAGCAAGAGACATTTTGATCGGGAAGCAAAGGGCATTGTGAGCAGGTGGCCAGGGGTATTGTGATAGGTGAACAAGGGTTACTGTGATGTGTAAACAGGGGGCATTGTGATCAGGAAGAAATGGCCAATGTGATCAGTAAGCAGGGAGCATTGTAAACAATCATCAGGGGTTTTTATGATCAGAAACACTGGTCTTTATGATTAAGAACAAGGGGCATAGTGACAACAAAGCAGGGGGTTTGTGATCAGTAACAGGGGGCATTATGATCAAGAACAAGCGGCATTGTGATCAGTAAAGAAGCGGCATTGTGATCACAATGCAGGGGGCATTATGATCAGTAACAGGGTTATTGTGATTAGTAAGGATGGGGGATTCTGATCATGAACCAAGGGGAATTGTGATCAGGAAGCAATAATTATTGTTTTCAGGAAGCAAAGGGAATTGTTAACAGTAGGTATGGGGTATTGTGATAAGTGTACAAGGGGTACTGTGATGTGTAAACATGGGGCATTCTGATATGCAAGCAGAGCACAATGTGATCAGGAAGAAAGGGGAATTTTGATCAGTAGCAGGGAGCATTGTAATCCCTAATCAGGGGTTATTGTGATCACCAACAAGGGTCATTATGATCAAGAGCAAGGGGCATTGTTATCACAAACAGGGGGCATTGTGATCAGTAAGGTTCGGGGATTGGGATCAGGAAGCAAGGGGAACTATGATCAGGAAGCAACAGGCATTGTGATCAGGAAGTAAAGCGCATTGTGAGCAGTAGGCAAGGGGTATTGTGATCAGTGAACAAGCGATACTGTCATGTGTAAACATGGGGCATTCTGATAAGCAAGCAGGGAACAAAATGATCAGGAAGAGAGGGGCATTGTGATCAGCAGGAGGGAACATTGTAATCACTAATCAGGGGGTATTTTGATCAGAAACAGGGGTCAATATGATCAAGAACAAGCGGCATTGTGATTAGTAAAGAAGGGGCATTGTGGTCACAAAGCAGGGGGTATTGTGTTCAGTAACAGGGGTATTGTGATCAGTAAGGATGGGGGATTGTATCAGGAAGCAAGAGGAATTGTGATCAAGAAGCCAGAGTTATTGTGATTAGGAAACAAAGGGCATTGTTATCAGTAGGCAAGGGCTATTGTGATCAGTGAACAATGGGTACTTTGATGTGTAAACAGGGGCAATGTGATCAGGAAGAAAGGGCCATTGTGATCAGTAAGCAGGGAGCATTTTAATCACTCATCAGGGGGTATTGTGATCAGAAACAGGAGTCATTGGGGCCGGCCGAGTGGCGCGATGGTTAAGAACTTGCTTGGGATGCCTAAGGGCCCCGGTTCGGATCCCTCATATGAGGGCCAGTGACACTGCCCTCTACAGCTAAGATGCTGAACAATGGCTCAACTTGGAGATGGGCGGCTGTGAGTTGTAGGCGATGGCTTGGGCTGCAGTCCCTGTGGCAGTGGGTTTCCATGGGCTACCGTTTGTAGCCAGCAGCCAGCATGAGCGGCCAGCAGCCACAGTGAGCAGCCGTCCAGAAGCTGGCTACTGATCTGCCTCACCTGGGAAGAGCGCAATGATGGTGCCAACTTGGGCCAGTGAAGCAACATCCTCCAGAACTAGTCTGAAGAACAAAACGACAGCAACTTGTCTGTCCCCCTTCCACCAATTCCCCAGCACTGTTCCAATCCCCCCAATTCACCAATATAAAAAATCTTAAAAAAAAGAAACAGTTGTCATTATGATTAAGAACACAGGCATTTTGATCACAAAGCAGGAGGCATTGTGATCAGTAACATGGGGCATTGTGATCAGTAAACAAGGAGCATTGTGATCATAAAGCAGGGGGCATTTTGACCACGAACTAGGGTATTGTGATCAGTAATGATGGGGGATTGTGATCAGGAAGCAAGGGGAAATGTGATCAGGAAGCAAGAGGTATTGTGATCAAGAAGTAAAGGGCATTGCGATGCGTAAAATGGGGCATTGTGATCAGGAAAAAAGGGGCAATTTGATCAGTTACCAGTGAGCGTTGTAATCACTAATTACGTGGTACTGTGATGACAAACAGGGGTCATTATGATTAAGAACAAGGGGCATTGTGATCACAAAGCAGCGGGCATTGTGATCAGGAAGGATGGGGAATTGTGTTCAGTAAGGATGGGGGACTGTGATGAGTAAGCAATGAGAATTGTGATCATGAAGCAAAGGGCATTGTGATCAGTAGGCAAGGGGTATTGTGATCAGTGAACAAGGGGTACTTTGATGTGTAAACATGGGGCATTCTGATAAGCAAGAAGGGAACAATGTGATCAGGAAGAAAGGGGAATTGTGATCAGTAGCAGGGAGCATTGTAATCACTAATCAGGGGGTCTTGTGATCCGAAACACGGGTCATTATGATCAAGAACAAGTGGCATTGTGATCAGTAAACAAGGGGCATTGTGATCACAATGTAGGGGGCATTGTGATCAGTAACTGAGGTATTGTGATAAGTAAGGATGGGGGATTGTGATCAGGAAGCAAGGGGAATTGTGATCAGGAAGCAAGAGGTATTATGATCATGAAGCAAAGGGTATTGTTATCAGTAGGCAAGGGGTATTGTGATCAGGGAACAAGGGGTCCCGTGATGTGTAAACTTAGGGGATTCTGATAAGCAAGCAGGGGAAAATGTGATCAGGAAGAAAGGGGAATTGTGATCACAAAGCATGGGGCGTTGTGATCAGTAACTGGGGTATTGTGATCAGTAAGGATGGGGGATTGTGATCAGGAAGCAAGAATTATTGTTTTCAGGGAGCAAAGGGCATTGTGATCAGTAGGCAAGGGGTATTGTGATCAGTGAACAACGGGTACTGTGATGTGCAAACAGGTGGCAATGTGATCAGGAATAAAGGGCCATTGTGATCAGTAAGCAGGGAGCATTTTAATCACTCATCAAAGTGTATTGTTATCAGAAACAGTGGTTATTATGATTAAGAACAAGGCACATTGTGATCACAAAGCAGGGGGCATTGTGATCAATAAGCAGGCAGTATTGTAATCACTAATCAGGGGAAATTGTGATCAGAAACAGGGGTCATTATGATCTAGAACAAGCGGCATTGTGATCAGTAAAGGAGGCGCATTGTGATAACAAAGCAGGGGGTGTTGTGATCAGTAACGGGGGTATTGTGGTCAGTAAGATTGGGGGATTGTGATCAACAAGCAAGGGGAATTGTGATCAGGAAGCCAGACATATTGTGATCAGGTAGCAAAGGGCATTGTGATCATTAGGCAAGGGGTTTTTTGATCAGTGAACAAGGGGTACTGTGATGTGTAAACAGGGGGCATTCTGAAAGTAAGCAGGGGGCATTGTGATCAGTGAAAGGGGGCCTTGTGATGAGGAACAAAGGGGCATTTTGACCAGTTACCAGGGAGGATTGTATCACTAATTAGGTGGTATTGTGATCACAAACAGTCGTAATTATAATTAAGGACAAGGGGCATTGTAATCACAAAGAAGGGGGCATTGTGATCAGTAACAGGGGGCATTGTGATCACTAGGGATGGGGGATTGTGATCAGGAAGCAAGGGGAATTGTGATGATGAAGCAAAGGGCATTGTGATCAGTAGGCAAGAGGTATTTTGATCAGGGAACAAGGGGTATCGTGAAGTGTAAAGAAAGGGCATTCTGATAAGCAAGCAGGGGGCAATGTGATCAGGAAGAAAGGGGAATTGTGATCTGTAGCAGGGAGTATTGTAATCACTAATGAGGGATATTGTGATCAGAAACAGGGGTCATTATGATCCACAACATGCGGCATTGTGATCAGTAAACAATGGGCATTGTGATCACAAAGCAGGGGGCATTGTGCTCACTAACTGGGGTATTGTGATCAGTAATGATGGGGGATTGTGGTCAGGAATCAAGGGGAATTGTAATCACAAGCAAGAGGTATTGTGATCAGGAAGCAACGGGCATTGTGATCAGGAGGCAAAGGGTATTTTGATCGGTGAACAAGGGGTACTGTCATGTGTAAACAGGGGACATTCTGAAAAGTAAGCAGGAAGCATGGTGATCAGAAAAAGGGGGCATTGTGATCAGGAACAAAGGGGCATTTTGAGCAGTAAGCAG
>NW_017733854.1:4720-6034 GCF_001890085.2 Hipposideros armiger | reverse complement strand
TGCACGGCATTGGGGAGTAGGCAAAGTGGGTGAAGGGAGTCAAAAGTACAAACTTCCAGTTATAAAATAAATAAGTTATGGGGATGTAATGTACAGCATGGTGACTATAGTTAATAATATCGTATTGCATATGTGAAAGTAGCTAAGAGAGTACATTTTAAAAGTTCTCATCACAAGAAAAAAAATTTGCAACTATGTATGATGATAGATGTTATCTAGACCTATTGTGGTGAGCAGTTAGCAATATATACAAATAGAGAATCATTATTTGTACACCTGAAACTAATGTTTTATGTCAATTATACCTCAATTTAAAAAAATAAAAAGGAATGCAGCAACTTAAAATAGCAAGTTTATTCTGTTGCTTTTTAGGAGACTCTATGCTCCAGGCTCTGAGCTTGACAATAAAGAGCGGGTTCAAGGCTGCTCCAGGTGTCTCTTGTCTTTGAATCAGGGGCTGCTTGAAGTATGTGGTTTGCTTCTTGTGTCTCACTCTGGGGCCCAGGCTGAATAATCACCAGCCACCTGGGATATGCTCTTCTCATCATCGGAGTACAGGAGGGAAAGCTCAAACACACAAGCATATTTTAAGCCTCTGTCTGAATTACAAATGGTGACATCTCATTGGTTAAAGCAAAAATGTATGGTCAAGTCCAACACCAATAGAGCAGGAAAGAATACTTGGAGCATATAGGAGGAAGTATTTACTGAATAATACAAACTCACACATATGAAGTGCAATGGGAGAGAGCAAGGAGAGTATTATGTAAATCAAGTTCTTGGTTGTAAGCAATAGAAACAGACTCTGGCTTATTTAAGCAGAAAAGAAATTTATTTAGGAGCTCTTGGTTAGTCTGTAAAGGCTTAAAAACCAGTCTTAGAGACCATGCAACCAGGAATAACTTCCAAAATCACACAGGACTAGGCTGAAGAGGACACTGTTGTTACTGCCAGTAGCAGAGATATTCCAACTCAAACTGCCCACAACACTGTTGCTACAACTATTGGCACTATTGCTTCTAGAAACTGGTTTAAGGTGCCTTCTCTACTGCTACACATTGTCAGAGTTATGCAAAAAAAAAAAAAATCCATGCTTTGTCGTACCATTAGCTTCTATAATAGTTCATAATCTGGGGTAGATGGGGTAGATGTGTCTTATTGGCAGATCCTAGATCATGTGCACATTCCTAACTACAAGAGAGGTGGGAAAGCAAATAACAGGCATTTCCAGTGTCTATAGGGATGGAAGCCTCTGCCCCATAAGAGTGTGGACTATTTCAAACATAGATAAGGGAGTCAGATGCTATGTGGGGG
>NW_017733854.1:0-715 GCF_001890085.2 Hipposideros armiger | reverse complement strand
GGCAATCACTGCTTCTGTCTCCATTCCACGATCCAGAAACTGCCACATGGCCTGATATATAAGGGAGCTAGGAAATGTGGATTTCCTGGGTATACAAGAAGCAAATAAGATGGTGTCTCCTCCACAGTTGCTTTCAGTTGTAGTTAACACAAAACCCAACTCAAACTGGCTTTGTCAGGAAGGAAAAAAACGTTCCCTCCACCCTCCTAGATTTCGTTTTTTGGGGGCCTGTGAATTAAACTGACAAAAGACAGGCTAGCAAGAGAAAAGACAGATTTTAATTACATACTGTGTTAAGGGAGTTCACAAAGAAATGTGACTCACAGGGGTGGTTAGAATTTGGGGCTTATATATCTTTTCAGTAGGTGAAGGGGAGGGGGAGAAGGGCACTTATGTGAAAACAAAAAACTTCTTAGAACGTGGGTCGGGGAGAGAGGGCACTTATGGAAAAAGAAATGACTTTTAGGAAAGAAAAATGGGCCCTTAGTAAAATAGATGGGAGATATGATAGTTTTGTGACAATGTGTGTTTATGTGTGGTGACAACTCTCATTGTCTCTAGTGATAAGAATCAATCTTTCCTGGTTGCTCCCTGGGAGGAGATTTATGACAATTGAGGGTTTTTGGGAGGCTCTGCCTTTAAGGCAGATAAGGGATTTCAGGTACTCAAATGCCTTCTGCTAAAAATAATTTTTTATGCCACAGTGGCTTATTCT
>NW_017733853.1:5079-6276 GCF_001890085.2 Hipposideros armiger | reverse complement strand
GCCCAGCTGGTCCCGACACAGCTCTGTCCTGCCCGGTACCGCTGGGGCCTGAGTGTCGACCGTGGCGTGCCCTGAGGTCTCTCCCTCCGACACACCCACTTGCACAAGCTTATCAGTGCCCGCCGTTGGAACTCTATATTGGCATAAGAGCTACATGAAGATATGTGTGTATATTCAGTCATTTTATCGGGACGTTGGAGTTGGTTATTTTGTGCTACGTTGGTATAAACTGAACTATTGCTAGGAATTCAGCAGCTGGACACGCCAGCCCCCCTGAGTGTGTCTGCTGTGCTGGTGTCACTGTCCTCTCACACGCACTTTGCCAGCTCGGTCACTTGCGGGACCAAAGAGGGCGTTATCAGTGTATGAGTCCGTGTTCTTGGAGGGACAGACACACTGCTACCCAGAGCGGGAGGGTGACCGAGCAGTGTGCAGCTTAGAGGCGTCTCTGTGACCAGGGGCGAAGCCGACAGGCTCCTTCCCGTTGTAGTAAAGCTTATTCAGGTGGCCTTACCTGTGCTGTGATGTATGGCCCGAGGTCCCCCACGCCCCGTGACTTGTCAACTTCAGTCACAAAACCCTCAGCCCATCCAGCCAGCAGGTCCCGTCGTCAGCGTTGCCTCACGTGCGGTGTCTGAGCAGCCTGGAGACTGCGGACCCGGCCCCACCAGCACACGGGGGGATCACAGCGGCTCCGCAGTCCGCTTCATAGTGTGTGTTTGCCGAGGCCCTGAAGTTCCAGGGGGACGTGAATTCGGAAGAGAAGCGTGGAGTGTTTGATTATAAGTAAACGTAGCTGAGCTCGGCTGGCTCACGTGGCTGGGGTGACAAGTGCCGTGTGGTTGGTTGACAGAAACGGGCCACCCAGCAGGACTGGCCGCCTGGCCGAGGGTGGGGGTCAGCAGGTGGCCGGGGGCTCTCAGCTCCCTCCCGACCCACCTGGGCTGCAGAGAGCCACCTGAGGCCGCCCGCTCCCCGTGACTGAGTGACAGGGGGGGCGTCAAAGGCCAGCCCTCCCTGCTGGGCACTGGCCAGTTCTGAGGGCGGCCCTGAACCCAGACGGCCCTGCCAGGCCCCAGGCACGGCTGGACCACATCACAACCCAGCTTCTCCCTCGCCTGTCCCTGCGGTGTCCGCCCCCTTGACCCCCAGGTTCGATCTCTGATAAACAGTCTTTTACCCTGAGCTCTGTGTGGG
>NW_017733853.1:0-1999 GCF_001890085.2 Hipposideros armiger | reverse complement strand
AAGAAGAGGAAACACCACCTGTCATCGTGACGCCGTCCTGTCTCAGGCAGACATTGCTGCTTAACCCGCACGTCTCCGCCGCACGTGCTTGTGATCCGTCGGGCTTAGAACAGTCGCTTTTTCTGCCACTTGAGGGCAAGAACACACGGCATCTTCATCTGCACAATGTGCTTTGTGGCTCCCGGGTCACTGGGAGAGGCGTCTCGGAGAAGCAGGGTGTACCTGAAAGTCGCATCGCAGATGCCACCGATGCCACCACACGTTGTGACGACAGAGAGGCGAGTGGCAGGCTGCTGAGGAAGACGCCTGTCCCCAGGAGGATCACCCTGACGCTGTGCGCTGCAGGCCAGCAGCTGTCACGGCTGTAGCCGGGTCTGTGCAGGTCACTGCTGGGAACCACTGACATTTCCAAACTATGAGCGAATCCATAGCCGCATTCAGACAGGCGCGTTCTCAGGTGGCCTCAGCGCTGGGAAACGTTTGCATCTCCGAAGGGACCGTGCGTTGCAGCGACTTGTCTGAGGGCAGCACACCCGCTGCAGATGGAGATGGGGTGACAAACGTGACGTTTCTCCAAAGTGCTCGAACGTGGAAACTGAATTTAAGATAATCACTGACCCCTCCCCACTCCCTGCCTTCTTTCCATCCACCCATCCATCATCTACCCACCATCTCCATCCATCTATCCGTCATTCATCCATCCATCATCTATCCACCATCCTCCATCCATTCATCCGTCTATCCATCGTCCATCCATCCACCCATCCACCCATCCACCCCTCCACCTATTTTACTCATTCGTTGATTTACTCATAAAGTGCGTGCTGACGTGTGGAAGACAGTCTGTCTCATAAAGAACGCCATTTCTCTGTAATGAATATGGCCCTTTCCTTAAATAATCTGAGTATGAAGGAGAGGAAGGAACAGAGGGTGCCGCAGATGGACGCGATGGGAGTGTATTTGATCAGCAGGAAGTGGCCAGATAAGCCTGAGCCCCGTCCGCGGGGCGCGTGTCCCCAGCACCTGAGCGGCGTGGCTTCCGCCCCGTCCTAGCAGTAGAGGGCGCTGTTGTCCAGCCAGATGCAGGAGGGCGCCCCACTCCTGTTCTGCACTGACGGCTCAGAGCAGGTCGGTGATTTGTCCAAAGCTGCACAGCACTGAATTCGGGCTTCAGACCTGACCTGTTGCTTTTTGAAGGAGCAATTTTTTGTCACAAAAATTATAGGCTACACTTTTTGATTTACACATTTTCCACATTCTAGACAGTGCTCCTCAAACCCTGTCTATAGATACAGTGATACAATGAAAACGCTTTCGGGCATCACCACCCTCCACACACTCACACACACTCACATGCGCACACACACTCACACACATGTGCGCACACTCAGACACACGCACACACATGTGCACACACACTCACATACACACTCACATGTGCGCACGCACAGACACTCACATACACACATGCGCGCACACTCAGACACACACACACACACGCACACACATGTGCGCACACACACACTCACACACACACAGACGTCCTCGGGAGGCAGGGCGTGCACAAGCTCCCGTTCTGACCATGACACGTTACGGGCTTTGGGCAGGTGGCCTCATCTCTGAAGCTCCGTTTGTCACCTGTAAACGGGGACTAACCACAGAAATCCTTGTAGGGTGGTCGTGAGGATTTAAAAGGTAACACATGCGAATGGCTTGAAATGTCCAATGTATTTATAGAGGTAAAAAATACACTATAGTCCTAATGTGTTCATTAGGTGGAAACGTGTAAACACTTAAACGATCTACATCAATCTGTAAGGAGGGTTCTCGATATTTTATCCCCATACCTGAGGGTCATCTTGCCTGCAGGTTTGTACCCCACTTTGGAAAAGGTGGTTCTAAAGTGTGTGGGTTTCTCTCCCGATTGGGGTATCTGTGGTTCGGAGGGAGGGCTCGGCAGTCGTTTGTGTAACAGCACACGACACTGCGCGATGGGGAC
>NW_017731603.1:2658171-2661173 GCF_001890085.2 Hipposideros armiger | reverse complement strand
TTCATAGACTGAGATTAGTTATTACCATTTTAATCAGAAGAATAGGCCTTCTAAATGAATTCAGAGGAACATGTAAGTCATGGGCTGAACTAGTTCTGAGATCCTGGAGTCTCTGCTTGTAATGCCATTACTTGCTTTTCTATTCTAGCATCAGCAAGTGCCTGGTGTGTAGTGAGACTAGAAGGAGGTAGAAAATGACTTTCTCTTACCTTCAGCATTAGAAGAAAGAGGGGTGAATTGAGCTAACCTTCTCAGTTATATTAAAAAAAGACAGGACCCAGTAGATGATATCTGATTGCTCTGATGGATAGAGAAAGGAGGACCATAAGCCTGGAGAGATTACTCAGTAGAGCTGAAGCTTTATGTAACCTTCCCAAATGAAAAACCATGAAAGGAATAAATTATTTTGCCATCTAGGGTCTTGTCTCAGAGGTTCTATCTCCCAGAAGAAGGGGGTATGGTGATTGCTGACCTCTTCCCCTATTCCCAGATAATTAGTCCAAACTAAAACTGTCTCTCCACTTGGGATCGCCTGTCACTAGAAAGTCTGGGGTGTTCTTTTCAAAGTAAAAGCTAGTATTAAACCCTTTATCAACCTGCTCAGTACTTAAAATAACTTCCTGAGAAATACAAATTTTGCTAATCAGGTCATTTGAGCTTTCTGTTTCAGGAAGTTGACTCTCAGTAGATCATCATAGCTGGGTTCAGTCCAAGTCCCAAATTATTATAGCCCTGGAGAACTGAGGCCATATTTTATATTTTATCTGGCTCCCATGGGATCTATTATAGTGCTGTGTACTAAGTAGAGCCTTAATGAGTATTTATCAACTGTTTCATCTTTTCATGACTTATTTCTTTGCTTAATCCTTCCTGAGCAGAGACTCTCATACAGGTCTTAACAAATTAGCTTATTCCTTGACAAAAATGTTAGCTGGTCATGTGTATATAAATTTTTATAAAGTTTTATAAGTATGAATGTATGCTCCCATGTGCCCCATTTATTCAAAGGCAAGCCCTCTGCATGGGTCTAGAGCAGCGGTTCTCAACCTGTGTGTCGCGACCCCTTTGGGGGTCAAATGACCCTTTCACAGGGGTCGCCTAAGACCATTGGAAAACAAAAAGATATTTACATTACGATTCATAACAGTAGCAAAATTACAGTTATAGAGTAGGAACAAAAATAATTTTATGTTTNGGGGCGCAGGTACATGAAAGCACAACAGCCATACTGCAGCAGGACCACAGTGAGGTGGGAAGAGCAGGTGGAGACAGCCCGGTGACGACCAGCTGCTGAGGGGATCTTGAGCACAGCCTCCACAATGAAGGCGTAGGAGGTGGCAATGAGAAGGAAAGGCACGGCGATGACTACTGTGGCTGACACCAGCACTGACTGCTCATGGATGTGGCTGTTGGCACAAACAAGACGCATCACTGGTGGCACATCACAAAAGAAGTGCTCGATATTCCGAGCTCGACAGAATGGCAGAGAGAAGATGAAGGCCACCAGCTGTGAGGACAGGAACAAACCGACGACCACAGAGACAATAACCAAGCGGACACAAAGAGTTAGAGTCATGATGAGAGGGTACTGCAGGGGGTGGCAAATAGCAACATACCGGTCATAGGCCATCACAGCCAAAATGAAGCAATCAGTATTGCCGAATCCGATGAAGAAAAACATCTGAGTGGCACAACCCAGCAAGGTGATGGTCTTCTCGGATTGTAGGATGTTGGCCAGAATGTGAGGCACCACCACAGCAGTGTAGCATATTTCCACCCCTGAGAGGCTGCCCAGGAAATAGTACATGGGTGTGTGTAGGCGGGCTTCTGTCTGGATGGCCACCACAATGAGGACATTCCCACTGATGATGAATATATAAACCAGGCTGACTCCAAGGAAAGACAAGACACGCAGCTCGGGGTGGGAGGGATAGGCCAGGAACACAAATTCCATCAACACTGAGCGATTTCCCCAGGTCATTGAGCTAACAGGTTTTCTCTGTTGAGAGTTACAAAGACAGAAGGAACAATCAGGCTGACAATCTACCAGTTCACAGAGCAAGCGATGATCTAATATAATCAGAGCTGGAGGTAGAGACAAGAAGAATTAGGACTCATTTTCCTTTTCCTTCCCCTTCTACTAAATCTCTTCACATAAATATCTGCAGCTTAATTTCTAAGTAAATGTCATATGGGTAAATATATTGTGAAAAATATGTTATTTACACTTTTTTTTTTCATTTTCTCTTTTCACCTTTGAGATTATTTCATAATTAAATCACCTGTTTAAGGGCCCTTATAGAAAACAAACAACTTGGCATGCAACATTTGGGCTGCACTGTGAAAAATAATCCCATCACTCATGGACATAACATATATGAGGCTCCAATAAACAGACATTTGAGGTTAGTCTACCACCAGTATTATGGTGGAGGGCTTTGAAATCTGTGTGCTAATGATGACTTCTGAGAATTTTATTATAGTCAGCCACACTCACATCATCTTAATGGTGCTTTCCAGGATCTATAATAAAATATTTATAATACTTGTCTATAGCTCCATGAATCTTAGTGCTGAAAAGGACTTCAGAAATTGCATAGTTCAGTCCCCTTTGGATTCTTGAATCTTCAATACAGAATCTGAACATCAGGTCACCTTCAATGCTTAGAGAACCTCATTACTTCCTGACTTCCTTTCTCAAATTTTTAGATGGCATGATTCTCTTAAAGCTCTTTCTCATAATGTCTGGAATCTGCCTCTGTGCAATTCCTCATATTTATTCTGTTCTACACCATGGGGCCATTTCTTTTTTTTCTTTTTTTTCTATATTTTTCTTTTTTTTATTATTAGTTTCAGGTGTACAAAACAATGCAATAGTTATCCTTTTCACCCCTCACAAAGTAACAATTCCCCTACCCCCATCCACTGCCCTCTCACCCCCGATATCATGCTTATCTATTACAATTCCATTGACTCCATTCCCACACTCTACTCCACATCCC
>NW_017731603.1:2650411-2652757 GCF_001890085.2 Hipposideros armiger | reverse complement strand
ATTGCGCTCTTCCCAGGTGAGGCAGATCAGTCGCCGGCTTCTGGACAGCTGCTCACTGTGGCTGCTGGCCGCTCACGCTGGCTGTTGGCCTCTCACGTTGGCAGCTGGCTACACATGGTAGCCCATGGCAACCCACTGCCACAGGGGCTGCAGCCTACGCCGTCGCCAGCAACTCACGGCAGCCTAGCTCCAGGTCGAGCTGTTGTTCAGCGTCTTAGCTGTGGAGGGCAGTGTAACTAGCCCTCATATGTGGGATCCGAACCGGGGCTCTCTGGCATCCCAAGCCAGTTCTTAACCATCGTGCCATTCAGCCGGCCCATCCTATATAATCTTTAGACTACTAAAGCTATAAAATGTTCTTCCCCTAGATAGAATTATAGATAGATACATACATTTATAAATCAACAAATTTATACGCACACACGTGTATGTGTGTGTGTGTGTGTGTGTGTGTGTGTGTGTGTACAAGCACATTTGGGAAACGCTAAATATTCTCTTTGTGATCTGCAATGGAAATAAGTATTAAAAGGCTCTGAGAAACCTAATGTGAAGAAGTATGCATAAATTTAACTTTTCAAAACTTATTTCTGTAGCGTTTCATCAAAGCCTTTTTAGGTGCATATGCAAATATAATAATAATGGCTTATGCTATAATGTTCAGTCTTCTAAGCTTTCCAAATATATTATGTCAGATGCATCTCACAACTACACCATGAAGCAGGTAATATTTTATGACCATTTTATAGATAAAGAACTGAGGTCCCAAAAGATTAAGTAACTAATGGAGTTGAGATTCAAGACCAAGCATTTTGGGTCTAAAAAAGAAAGATCCAAGTTCGGGCCCTGGCTTCACTATTTTCCAGTTATGTGATGTTGGATAAGCCACAATCTAAGTCCTATTTTACTTATCTGGGAATTATATTCACTATGTCACTTGATTTATTCAACACTTCTTGCATGTACTTGAAAATTCTCCCTACACTCTAAAGTAGGAATTGACAAATTTTTTTCTTTAAAGGACTGGGTAGTAAATATTTTAGACATTGTGGGCCATGTTGGTTCCATGTATATTGTGTATCTTCCTCCTTACCCACTTCTTCCTCCCTTCCTTCCTTCCTTCCTTCCTTCCTTCCTTCCTTCCTTCCTTCCTTCCTTCCTTCCTTCCTTTTCACTAACAGTAAAACCACATTCTTAGCTCAAGAACCATAAATAAAAGACTCTGAATTTCATCTGTAGGTCTAGTTTTCTTACCCTTGCTCTAAAGTATTATACACAGTAAATTAAGATCAGTTAAGAAAAGAATAGCCAATTCATTTTTTCAAAATTTTGGAAGATGTTTCCTTACCTCTTTGCAATTCACTTTATTCCATCAGCCATCAAAGAAAATGCATACAGGCATAATTTTTTTTCTGAAAAGCTAAAAGTTTCTGCCATAGATAATTAAGGGAGCTCTCCTGGAATGCTTTCTGATTGTATGTATCCTGTTCTTTAAGGATGAAATGTTGTAAGAATACATGGGCATCAGATATGGATAATCCTCTAGAAATGAAATGTAACCAGTAGGTGATATCCTTGTAATATTTAGATGTGGGTGGGAAAGAGTGTGCTGGTGTTCAGGAAACAAGTCAGGGTTTAGAATGCCATCCTTGGGATAGGGCAAGATACAGAGGGCTATCAGGAAAGTAGGGGTACTGTGGGAATACCCTAAGCCAGAGTTCTGCAGGGAAGGACCAATCTCCTCTTCTGCATTTGCTTCTTATATCTGAGGCCATTCTTGCCCGATTTAGCCAGATAATTTAGTTCCCTGTACGCTGTTTCAAAATAATGGGTCCCACAGCAACCCCTCTCCTGGGTATATATACAAAAAATCTGAAAACATTTATCCGTAAAGATATATGTGCTATGATGTTCATCGCAGCTTTATTTACAGTGGCTAAGACATGGAAGCAACCAAAGTGTCCTTCGATAGATGATTAGATAAAGAAGATGTGGTGCATACCTGGCCTGACAATTGGGTTCGTGAACTCACCTAGAAAAAGAAAAAGTGCCACATACCTCATTGCTGAATATCACCACAATCACCTTTGATGTACTCCCCTTGGGAAGCTGTGCACTGACGCCAGTGCCTAGTCCACCCTTCAAAGCAATTTTGGAACTCTTTCTGGAATGGCCATCAGAGCTGTCATCATATTACCCTTAATGTCCTGAATGTCATCAAAATGTCTTCCTTTCAATATTTCCTTTAACTTTGGGTAAAGAAAGACGTCATTTGGGGCCAGATCAGGTGAGTAGGGAGGGTGGTTCAATAGTTATTTGTTTACTGGCTAAAAACTCCCTCACAGACAG
>NW_017731603.1:2639461-2648786 GCF_001890085.2 Hipposideros armiger | reverse complement strand
TATCTCTTTGAGAGAGTGACTTTATTTCCTCTAGGCTTACATATTCAGACATGGGATTGCTAGATCTTAAAATAGTTCTTTCTCAGGATTACTTTGACTATTTGGGGTCCTTGGTGGTTTCATACAAGTTTTAGGACTGTTGATTCTGTCTCTGTGAAAAGGCCATTGGAATTTTGACAGGGGTTGCCTTGAAGCCAGCCTTTCTGATCCACTTCTTAACTCCCCTTTGGGCTGTCTCTATTCCATCAGAAGTCTGAGATATGAATACTCAGGTATCTATCAGGAAAAAAGAGCATTCTTAAGGATCCCAGTTACCAGGTCGGCACAGCCACCTGCAGCTGCTGTGATGTTGGCTGCTAACGGCTCACAGGTACAGCCTTCTCTGGAGTATTGCACTCAGCGAAGGGATCCACTTCTCCCAGAAATGCCTAGGGGGTTCCACCTCCACCTCTTGGAGGCAGCCCACCGTTAATGGATAATTGATATGGGCTACAAAAGGCCAAAGCCCTTGCCTGGAGGCAGAACTGAGTGTGTGGTATAATTCATACTCCAGGGTTCCCCTCAGGATCAGATCAAAGCTAAGCTCCAACTGAAACATCTTTGCTTATCTATTTCCTACTTCCTTTGCTCCCTTACAGTTTCTTCTGTGAGCACTCCCTCACTGAAACACTTGCCCAAAAATCTTTGAGTCTGGTCTTCTTTTAAAGGAACTCAACCTATGACACACCTCTTCCCAAAAGTCCAAACAAAAGTTCTAGGAAAAAATGCTTAATATTGGGCCAGCCGAGTGGCTCAGTTGGTTAAGAGCATGAGATATGAGCAACAGGGTCGTCTATTCAATTCCCATGTGTGCCAGTGGACTTGGAGCTGAACTAGCTGCACCTTTCACAACTAAGACTGAAGGACAACAACTTGCTGTTCCCCTTTCCCAATTCCCCAATAAAATCTTTAAGAAAAAAATTCTTAATATTAATGACAGTAACAATAATAGTTGTGTATTACATCAAAGTACTCCAGATCCCCCCAATCTGTTACAAAGGGAAGAAGGTAATAAATAGGCTATAATCAATCACTTCCACAAGTTCCTCAGGGAATGACTGGCATATTCCCTCTCCTTCTTTTCTACCTTGTCCCAGTTGCCACTCTCCCCTTTAAACCCCTGCAGGGAACACTTGCAATACAATACACATATTCTTACCACACAGTTATTTCAATGGGTATTTAATTACAGGAAATGGTAATAAATATTGTCAAAAATGCATTCATTGGAAGACAGAATTCTCTGTGCTGCCAGGAGTCTTGATCTGTGGCAGCCTCCCTTCTTCGTAAAATATTCTTGCATCATCTGCAAATGCAAAAACCTCCCAGGCTAGGTTGAGTGCTTGTTAATTATCAGAGGGCCTTATCCCAGCCATGTTACTCGGTGTGAATGCGGCGCGTGGCCGCTCAGAGACCCCTCTTGCTGAAAGAGTTCTGATTCTACATTGATGAGAGGATGAACACACACAGAGCAGAAGGGTGATTCCTCTAAAGCAGAACACAAGTTATTAGGAGGAAGCAAGACAGGCTCCCCAAAAACCCACAGTCTAGCTGGGGAGATGAGACTAACCACCAAGCAACAGCCATGAACAATGTAAGGCAAGTGGAATTAAGTGCCAAATTGTGTGGTTATAACAAAGGAAATGTGGGTCAGATACTAGGGAAGACGTGAGAGCTGAAAGAGCCAGAGAAAGCTGCCCTGAGAAGCTCTGGAAATAAATCTTTAAGGAAGGTTAACTCATAAGCTACTCAGGATATAGATCCAAATGAATCCTGTTTAGACCACCTAGCCTCATTCACTCTTGAACCAGTAATCATCCTTCCTTATGAAGTTCTGAGCAGACAATGCGGCTAGATTTCAGCCCCTGAGATGAGGCTTGACATCAGCTTCAAGGGTGAATGCGGTACTAAGAAAACTTCACATGAGGCTTCAGANCATTTCTTGAGGTTTCTTCTGATCTTTTACTTGGGACATGTTTCTTTGTTTCTTCATTCTGGCTGTCACTCTGATTGCTTTGATGTATTAGATCGCCTAGAAAGACAAAAAAAAGAAAGAAAGAAAGAAAGAAAGAAAAAGAAAAAAGAGAAAAAGGGGGGAAAAAAGGAAAAACAAAAAAGGGGGGGGAGGGACTCTCCGCCTGCTTTAATCAGCTGACCACTTGCTCAGCAATAGAGAGATTCTGGGCGACTCAGCACCAGCTGCTGGGGGGAAGGGCTCAGTGCGTCATGCGCCAACCTCCCTCTAGACTTGAAGTGAGCTTCCCACAATTAGTTGCTGTGTGCTCTGGAACCGTGCTCACCACCAA
The DNA here is from genome assembly GCF_001890085.2 of Hipposideros armiger. Lineage (NCBI taxonomy): Eukaryota > Metazoa > Chordata > Mammalia > Chiroptera > Hipposideridae > Hipposideros > Hipposideros armiger. The sequence goes on along the minus strand of NW_017731603.1, from coordinate 2,646,441 downwards.
AAAACCTCACAGGTTGTTGCGGGCTGTCTGCTGCTGCAAAAACCCTTCTGTGGCCTGCGGAGGTAGGAGCCAGGGACCAGGGGCTCAGGGTGCCCCTGGCAACACAGCGCTAGGTGGGCGGGGCAGGCCCCCAAGGCACCACAGGATGTGGTCAGTGGCCCCCACCAGGTCAGAGCAGTATGCACTCCTGCATCAGCAGCCAACCCACACAAACTCACCTCGAAAGCCCTGGCCAAATCATGCAGGTGCACAGCTTGCGACCCTACACTCTCAGGAAAACCCCCTGTCTCAGCCTATCTCAATCAGCCACTCGAAGATCAGGCCGAGCAGCCTGGCAGTCAATTGCCACCCAGGCAACTCTGCAAGTGCAGTGCGGAAATAGGGGACCTAAGGCTAGTCGTGCACTTCCAGGTCTCAATAAGCAGTCTGTTGGAGTCGGAGCTCGCCTGACAGGCGTTTCCCTGGCTACGCAGCACAAACAGTCCTAAAGCGTATTCTTTTTCCTCTGCATCAAGCCTCATCCAGCCACATTGTTCTCAATTACTCTTTAATGAATAATGCGGTTCTTCTGACAAAGATGACCCACAACATCGCTTAGAAGGGCATAGAAGGTCTGACCCCTTCTAACTTCTAGCCTCCTCCTGGCTATTTGTTCCAGTGAATTTGTCATTCTTGCAGTCTTTTCTTCTCACCATACTTCCTCCTATCACCAAGCCTTTGCACATGCTGTCCACTTTGTTTGGAATGCCCTTTCTCATTTCCTTTTACTGAAGTCACCCCTACTTATCCTTCACCCCAGTTCCACCACAATCTCCTTAGAGAAGATTTTCCTGACCTTGGTCATGTCAGGGTCAAAAGCACATTTCGGAATGTTCCTTTTGGAATCTAATGCACTCCTTCATCATTGCAATTATTGCTGCTGCATTTTACACACGTTTGTGTGCTGTTTCCTTACTCCTATCTCCCCTGGTAATATATAAGCTCAATGATGGAAAAGACTGAGTCTCTTTCCATTCAGCTTGTATATATATTGCATGTGTAACAAAAGGGTTTTCCAACCTGAGCACTGTTGACGTTTTGGGTTGGACAATTCTGTTGTGGCGGGCTGTCCTGTACACTGTAGACTATTTTGCAGCATCCTGGATTCTGCCCACTAGATGACAGTAGCTCCAGCACCTATCCACTGGTTGTGATAACCAAAAATATCTCCAGACATTTCCGTATAGGTATTGGGAAAAGGGATTATCAATACCAGTTTTGACCATATGACCAGTTGCAGAAATGAAGACTAAAATTGTTATGTGTTTTCTTCTTTTTTAAAAAAATTGAAGTTTATTGGGGTGACAACGGTTAGTAAAGTTACATAGATTTCAGGTGTACAATTCTGTAATACTTCATCTATACACCACACTGTGTGTTCACCAACCAGAATCAGTTCTCCTTCCATTACCATATATTTGACCCCATTTACCCTCATCTACCACCCCCTCCCTCTTATCCTCTGGTAACCACTAAGCTATTGTCCGTGTCTATGAGTTTTTTGTTTCTTTGTTTGTCTTGTCCCTTTGTTGTTTTCCGTTTTATATCCCACAATGGTACTGGCATAAAAACAGACACATAGATCAATGGAACAGAATAGAGAGCCCAGAAATAAATCCATACCACTATGGTCACTTAATCTATGACAATGAAAGCGAGAATTTACATTGGGGGTAAAGATAATCTCTTCAACAAATGGTGCTGGAAAAACTGGACAGACAGATGCAAAAAAATGAAACTGGACTACCTCCTTACTCCATATATAAGACTAAATTCAAAATGGATTAAAGACTTAAATGTAAGATCCCAAACCATAAAATTCCTAGAAGAAAATATAGGAAGTAAATTTGCAGACATTACCCTTAGTAATATTTTTACTGACATATCCCCTTGGGCAAGGGAAGTAAAAGGAAAAATAAACATATGGGACTACATCAAACCAAAAAGTTTTTTCACAGCAAAGGAAACCATCAGTAAAACAAAAAGGCAGCCTACTGAATGGGAGAAGATATTTGTCAATGATACATCTGAAAAGGGGTTAATATCCAAAATTTGTAAAAAAACTCATTCAGCTCAATCAACACCAAAAAAACAACAACCCAATAAAAAATGAGCAGAGGGCATGAAGAGACATTTCTCTAAAGAGGACATACAGATGGCCAACAGGCATATGAAAAATGTTCAACCTCACTAATCATTAGAGAAATGCAAATAAAAACCACAATGAGCTACAACCTCACTCCAGTCAGAATGGCTATCATCAATAAATCAACAAACAACAAGTGCTTGCAAGGTTGTGGAGAAAAGGGAACCCTGGTGCACTGTTGGTGGGACTGCAGATTGGTGCAGCCATTATGGAAATCGGTATGGAGGTATCTCAAAAAACTGAAAATGGAACTACTTTATGATCCAGCACTTCCACTCTTAACTATCTATCCAGAGAAATCCAAAATGCTAATTCAAAAAAATATATGCATCCCTATGTTTATTGCAGCATTATTTACAATAGCCAAGACATGGAAATAACTGAAATGCCCATCAGTAGACAACTGGATTAAGAAACTGTGGTACATTTATGCAATGGAGTATTACTCAGCTATAAAGAAGAATGAAATTGTACCATTTGCAACAATATGCATGGACTTAGAGAACATTATGCTAAGTGGAATAAGTCAGTCAGAGAAAGACAAATACCATATGATCTCACTTATATGTAGAATCTAAAGAATAGAATAAATGAGCAAACTAAACAGAAATAGTCTCAGAGATATAGAGAAAAAACTGATGGATGCTAGATAGGATGGGTGGGGATGAGGGAGAAGGTGAAGAGATTAGAAAGCACAAATTGGTAACTACAATATCACCACAGGGATATGAAAGACAGTTTGGGGAATATAATAAATAATGTATAGATTTTGTAGGGTGTCAGATGGGCACTTGTCTTATTAGGGAGACTACTTCATGGATGGTGTGGATGCATGAGTACTGTGCTGTACACCTGAAGCTTAAGCTGAATAATATTGAATGTCAACTATAATTTTATACACATACACACACACACACACACATAATCATGGGATTTGGAGTATAGCATAGGGAATAGAGTCAATGGAATTGTAACAGCCATATATGATATCAGAGGGGTAATAGATTGGGGGAGGGGGTTATCACTTTCTGAGGGGTGTAAATGTCTAACTGTTACATTGTTTTGTTCACCTAAAACTAAGAAAAAAATATAATCTTTGTCCTCAATCATGTAAGGGAGACTTGACATTTAAGTATTTGGGAAGAAATCTTCTAAGTGAGGGTTTCCTATATAATCTTTTTTTTTAAGATTTTTTTTTAAATTGGGGAATTGGAGGGATGGGAACAGTGCTGGGGAATTGGGGGAAGGGGAACAGACAAGTTGCTGTCGTTTTGTTCTTCAGTCTAGTTGTGGAGGACGTTGCTTCAATGGNATGAATCCCACTTGATCGTGGTGTATGATCTTTTGAATATGATGCTGAATTCAATTTGCTAGTATTTTGTTGAGGATTTTAGCATCTATGTTCATTAGGGATATCGGCCTGTAGTTTTCTTTTTTTGTAATATTTTTGTCTGATTTTGGGATCAGAGTAATAGTGGCCTCATAAAATGTGCTTGGGAGCCTTCCTTCTTTCTGCATTTTTTGGAATAGTTTGAGGAGAATAGGTATTAATTCTTTTTTGAATGTTTTGTAAAATTCACCTGTGAAGCCATCTGACCCAGGACTTTTGTTTGTTGGAAGCTTGTTGATTACTGGATCAATTTCCTTGGTAGTAATCAGTGTGTTCTGAGTTTCTGTTTCTTCTTGGTTTAGACTTGGTAGATTGTATTCTTCTAGAAATTTATCCATTTCTACCAGATTGTCGAATTTGTTGGCATATAGTTGCTTGTAGTATTTTCTTACAGTTTCCTGTATTTCTATGGCATCTGTTGTCACTCCTTGTTCATTTCTGATTTTATTAATTTGGGTCGTCTCTTTTTCTTGGTGAGTCTAGCTAAGGGTTTGTTGATTTTGTTTATCTTTTCAAAAAACCAGCTCCTGGTTTCATTGATCTTTTGTATTGTTTTTTGGTGTCTATTCCATTTATTTCTGCTCTGCTCTTTATTATTTCTTCCTTTTACTCCCTTTGGGCTTGTTTTGCTGTTCTTTCTCCAGTTCCCTTAGGTGTAAAGATAGTCTGCTGATATGAGATTGTTCTTGTTTCTTTAGATAGGCCTGCATTGCTATGAATTTTCCTCTTAGGACTGCTTTTGCTGCATCCCATAGATTTTGAGTTGTTGTGTTTTCATTGTCGTTTGTCTTGAGATAGCTTTTGATTTCTTCCTTGATCACAGTTTTGGCCCACTCACTATTTAGTAGCATGTTATTCAGCCTCCATGTATTTGTGTGCTTTCCGGGTTTCTTTTTGTAATTGATTTCTAATTTTATAGCATTATGGTCAGAGAAGATGCTTGATATAATTTCAATCTTCTTAAATTTATTGAGACTTGTTTTGAGTCCTAACATGTGGTCTATCTTGGAAAATGTTCCATGTGCACTTGAGAAGAATGTATATTCTGTTGCTTTAGGGTGAAATGCTCTAAAAATATCAATTAAATGCAGCAGGTCTAAAGTGTCATTTAAGGCCACTGTTTCTGTGTTGATTTTCTGCCTGGAGGATCTGTCCATTGGTGACAACGGAGTGTTGAAGTCCTCTACTACGATAGAGTTGCTGTTGATCTCTGTCTTTATGTCTGTCAAAATCTGTTTTATGTATTTAGAAGCTCCTATGTTGGGTGCATAGATGTTTACTAGGGTTATGTCCTCTTGTTGAATCAATCCTTTTATTATTATGTTGTGTCCTTCTTTGTCTTTTATTGTAGTCTTCATTTTAAAGTCTATTTTTTCTGAAATAAGTATTGCTACTCCCGCTTTTTTCTCATTTCCAGTTGCATGAAATATCTTATTCCATCCCTTTACTTTCAGTCTGTGTGTGTCTTTTGATCTGAGATGAGTCTGTTGTAAACAACATATGCTTGGGTCCTGTTTTCTTATCCGCTCAGCCACTCTACATCTTTTGATTGGAGCATTTAACCCATTCACATTTAAAGTGTTTATTGATAGGTGCGTATTTATTGCCATTTTGTTACTTGTATTTCTGATCTTCCTGGGTTAGCATGTTTTCCCCTTTCTTCTGTTTAAAAAACCCCTTTTAGCATTTCCTGCAATGCTGGCTTGGTGGTAATCAATTCCTCAAGTTTATTCTTTTCTGAGAAGCTTTTTATCTCTCCTTCAATTTTAAGTGATAGCCGTGCTGGATAGAGCAATCTTGGTTGTAGGCCTTTATTTTGCATCACTTTGAATATTTCCTGCCACGCCCTTCTGACCTGCAGAGTTTGTGTAGAAAAGTCTGCTGTTAGTCTTATAGGAGTTCCTTTGTATGTAACCTGCTGTCTTTGTCTTGCTGCTTTCAGGATCCTGTCTTTGTCTTTAACATTTGCCATTTTTACTATGATGTGTCTTGGTGTGGACCTGTTTTGGTTCAGCTTGTTTGGAACTCTGCACTTCCTGGGCTTGTATGTTGATTTTCTTCACCAGGGTAGGGAAGTTCTCAGTCATTATTTCTTCAAATACATTCTCGATCTCTTGCTTTTTCTCTTCTCCTTCTGGTATTCTTATGATGCGAATGTTGTTGCACTTGATGTTGTCTCACAGGTCTCTTAAATTATTTTCATTGTTTTTTATTCTTTTTTCTTTTTGTTGTTCCAACTGGGTGATTTCTGCTACTTTGTCTTCTAAATCACTGATCTGATCCTCTNTTGCAACAAGTTTATGAACTTAATAGTCAGACCTGGTACGCTGCCTACAAGAAACTCACTTCAGATTGAAAGACACACATAGACAAAAAGTAAAGTGATGGAACAAGGTATTTCATGAAAATGGAAATGAAAGCAACAACAACAACAACAACAACAATAACAACAAAAAGCTTGGGCAGCAATACTTATACCAGACAAAACAGACTTTAAAATAAAGGCTGTAACAATGAAGGACCCAGTAATCCCACTTCAGGGTATTTATCCAAAGAAACTCAAAACACTACTTCAAGGGGATGTGTGCATCCACATGTTCATTGCAGCATTACGTACAATGACTAAGATGTGGAGGCAGCCTGGGTTCTGTCAATGGATGAATGGACAAAGAGTAGGTGGTACATATATACAATGAAAAATTGCTCGGCCATGGAAGAGAATGGTTTCTTGTCATCTGTGATGACATGGATGAACCTGCAGAGTATTGTAATGAGTGGAATGTCAGACAGAGAAAAACAGATGAAATGTAATTTTGCTCATGTGTGGAATCTAAGAACAAAATTAACAAATAACACAGACACAAAGTTATTTTAAAAATGAAACATATCGACCCATGTAACTGAAAACCCGTGACCTGACCTTGACACCCTCAGGCATGATTTGCTCCAGGTATACAAATGATGTCAGCAGACCATGGTCTTTTTTTTTAATTGATATATTATTGATATTGAGATATAAGTAACATTGTATCAGTTTAAGGTGTACAATATGTTAATTTGATACGTTTATATATTGCAATAGAATTACCATAATACCTTAAATAATATCTCCACCAGCTCACAAAATTATCATTTCTTTGCATGGTGAGAACATTTAAGATCTAGTCTCTTATCAACTTTGAAGTATATAAAACTTGTTAACTATAATCCCAATGCTGTTCATTAGCTCTCCAGAACTTAATCATCTTCTAACTGCAAGTTTGTGCCTGTTGGCCAACCTCTCCCCAATTCACCCAGCTTCAAAACCCCTGGTAACCATTATTCTCCTGTTTCTCTGAGTAAGGCTTTTTTAGATTTCACATATAAATGAGATCATACAGTATTTGTCTTTCTCTGACTTATATC
>NW_017731603.1:2634986-2637205 GCF_001890085.2 Hipposideros armiger | reverse complement strand
GCAGGACATTAAGGGCCCCTGGCAAAGAGGAACCAAGTCCATTCCCTACAGAAACTGCTAATGAGCTTTGAGACTGAGGAGACTTAGGAGTTGCCATGAAATCCCACAAGATGTGTTTTCAATCCTCTCCGTTGTGTGGAGAGGATGAGATAATGAGCCCCTGCTGAAGTGTGTTCTCCAGGACAGGGCTGGCTTTTCCTGGGAGCCCTGGGGGCTGTTCCAGGTGCTGATTCATGATTCAGGAACAACATTTGTGCTCATTGCATCCCTCCCACAAGACCATCCCCAAAAGTCCTTTAAATATCCTGCTGGTTTTCTTGGTAAGAAAGAACCTAAAATCTGTCAGCTACATTCATCTATTTGAGTCATCTTAGCTGCTTTCTACAAAACGCTGAAATGATCTTGATTAGTTCGATTCCAAACCTAAGAAATCCAGCTGGATTATTTTGACAGGTAATTAAGATGTAATTGTGACCTTGGTAAAGTTGAGGGGATACTGTCTTTGAAGTAAGGTCCACACAAACTAGAAAAGGTGAAACTGGGCAGAGAATCTGGACATTGTCATAGAAACTTGGGACTGTGTACAGATTGGAATTTCAGTTGTTATATGAAATATACAAGTAAGACTGGATTTTCCCCCCTTTTTAATACCTACTGGTGTAATCTCTTTGGGCTTATGTGTCACTAGATAAATTTTAGAAAATATAAACAATATAAACAGTTTCATGGAGGCAGAGTGGAGTATTAGACTGCATTGCTTAGACAAGAGACTTGACTGTAAATTGTGGTGCTTCCTGTAATAATGCAGAATGTGGGACTGAACATATGTATTATAGCTTTGGCTTTGGAATAAGACAGGCCTGAGTTAGAATCTGGGCTTTTTCACTAACTAATCATGTCACCCTGGCCAAGTCACTTAACTATTCAGAGTCTTAGTTTCCTCCAGGACAAAATAACATCTCTATCATAGGGTCATTGTGAGAATTATGAGATAATGTACACAGAAGGTTTAATGTCCTGATTGGCACATAGCAAATGCTTAATAAATGACTACCAGTATTAGGAAGAGCAGCACCACATAGTGGTTCAGCACTCCAATTCTGGGGTCAAGGAGACCAGGATTAAGATCTAAACATCTTCTCTTTCTAGCTATGAAACCTCAGGCAAAATGCTTAATGTTTCTAAGCCTCCGTTTCTTCAACTGTAGAATAAAGATGAATATTCCACTCTCATAATGTTGTTATCAGGCTGGAATGAAATAAAGCCTTTACAGAGCTTGGCATGCTACCTGACTCAGGGCAAGAGCTCGGTAAATGTTGACAATAATGTTTTGAGACATCAAACCCAATGAGGTGAGGAGAATTAACTTTGTTGAGCTACTTCCTTCTCCCCAATAGACTCAACTTTTGGAAACTAAAGAAAGAAGAGTTCAGGGGAAGGTTCCTAGTTAAAGTGAGCACAAGGTTTAAGGGCTATCGCTATTCTGAAGAGTTCCTGCTGGTAAGACGGTTTCTCTTTCCCCACTCCATTAGGAGATCTCATATTTTTCTACATTACTTATTGTAATCAAAACATTATATAAGCGGGGATGTCAACCCATGTGTCTGTAGGCCTTCTGAAAATGTCTACTGGCCGTAGACCTTTGTTTTCTTCTCTTGTAAACTCTTCTGGGAGTCTGTTGCTGCCCTCTGTTCTGGGCCCATTCAAGCTGCTGGCAAACCCAAACCCCTTCTTAAATAAGATCATACAAAACTGGGTGTCACCATCCTGGTCGTGAAATTTTTCCTTCTGGGAAATAGTCTGGAAATTGTCTTTCTGGAAAATAAGCACACTCTACCACATTAGGTAAAAATTCATTCTAAGTTTTCAAAAATCATTATTCTGTCCCATTTTATTATTAAGAAAACTGAGACTCTAATTTGGTTAAGCAATTTTCTCCAGGACGTACTAAAGGAGGGATATGGCCCAACTAGTGTATCTTAATCCAAAAACAAGAAAGTGGAAAAGACATGAACCAACAAAAAACCTCGAAAATCAAGCTTAATCCTCTTCTCCCATGGAAGTTGAGTGTTTGCCTAATAGTTTTAGAGGTGTTATGATTTTTATTTTTATTTTTTAATTAGTTTCAGGTATACAAAACAATGCAATAGTTATACTTTTCACCCCTCACAAAGTGACAACCTCCCTCCCCTCATCCACTGCCCCCCATCCCTGATATC
>NW_017731603.1:2631045-2631391 GCF_001890085.2 Hipposideros armiger | reverse complement strand
CTTGATATGATTTCAATCTTAAATTCATTGAGACTTATTTTGTGGTCTAACATGTGGTCTATCTTGGAAAATATTCCATGTGCACTTGAGAAGAATATGTATTCTGTTGCTTCACTCTAAAAATATCAATTAAATCCAGCTGGTCTAAAGTGTCATTTAAGTCCACTGTTTCTGTGTTTACTTGCTGTCTGGAGGATCTGTCCATTGGTGACAATGGAGTGTTGAAGTCCCCTACTACATTAGTGTTACTATTGATCTCTGTCTTTATGTCTGTCAAAATCTGTTTTATGTATTTAGAAGCTCCTATGTTGGGTGCATAGATGTTTACTAGGGTTATGTCCTCTTG
>NW_017731603.1:2604771-2630525 GCF_001890085.2 Hipposideros armiger | reverse complement strand
ACCCACTGCCACAGGGGCTGCAGCCTACGCCATCGCCGGGGACTCATGGCAGCCCAGCTCTAGGTTGAGCTGTTGTTCAGCATCTTAGCTGTGGAGGGCAGTGTTACTGGCCCTCGTATGTGGGATCCGAACCGGGGCCCTCTGGCATTCCAAGCCAGTTCTTAACCGTTGCGCCACTCGGCCGGCCCTGATTGGAGCATTTAATCCATCACATTTAAAGTGACTATTGATAGGTGCATATTGATTGCCATTTTGTTATTTGTATTTCTGATCTTCCTGGGTTAGCTTGTTTTCCCCTTTCTTCTGTTTAAAAAAGCCTTTTTAACATTTTTTGTAATACTGGCTTGGTGGTAACAAATTCCTTAAGCTTATTCTTTTCTCGGAAGCTCTTTATCTCTCCTTCAATTTCCTTCAAGTGATAGCCTTGCTAGGTAGAACGATCTTGGTTGTAGGCCTTTATTTTGCATTACTTTGAATATTTCCTGCCACTCCCTTCTGGCCTGCAGAGTTGCTGTAGAAAAGTCAGCTGTCAGTCTTATAGACGTTCCTTTGTATGTAACCTGCTATCTTTCTCTTGCTGCTTTTAGGATTCTGTCTTTGCCTTTACTTTGCCATTTTAACTATGATGTGTCTTGGTGTGGACCTGTTTGGGTTCAGCTTTTTTGGAACTCTGCACTTCCTGGGCTTGTATGTTGATTTCCTTCACCCAGGTAGGGAAGTCTTCAGTCATTATTTCTTCCAATATCTTCTCGATTTCTTGCTTCTTCTCTTTTCCTTCTGGTATTCTTATGATGCGAATGTTGTTGCACTTGATGTTGTCCCACAGGTCTCTTAAACTATTTTCATTGTTTTTATTCCTTTTTCTTTTTGTTGTTCCAACTGGGTAATTTCTGCTATTTTGTCTTCAAAATCGCTGATCTGAGCCTCTGCTTCATCCAATCTACTGGTGATTCCTTTAAGTGTGTTCTTCATTTCAGTTGTTGTATTCTTTAGCTCTGGTTGTTTTTTATGATTTCTCTATCCTTCTTTACATCCTAAGTTCCTTAAATATTCTTATCATCAGTGTTCTCAACTCTGTCTCTGAAAGGTTGGATACCTCTGTTTCGTCTAGTTCCATTTCTAGAGGTTTTTTCTGATTTTTTACTTGGGACATGTTTCTTTGTTTCTTCCTTCTGGCAGTTGTTCTGTGATTGCTTTGATGTATTAGATAGATCACCTATGCCTCTCAGTTGTTGCTGGGTACTTTTGTAGTATGTGTCCTTTATATTTGGATTGCACAGTCTCTGTATTCTCCTGTCCCATGTGTTCCAGAGGTGTTGCTATTGAAGTTGCTCTTTAATTGCTTTTGGCTTGTCAGAGGGGGGGATTGACCCTCAGACTGATTAGCTGGGAGAATTAGCTCTATTCACAGTGTATGAGATGCTGTGTGGAGGTTAATCCTCTCAGAGGAGGCTTGGCCACTGTGGGTTCTTGTGCCTGTGGAAAATGTCCTTTGAGGGTGCCACTTGTAGGTTCAACCAGGTAGTACTCTGGTTTTGTCTAACACTGCCTCTGGGTGTCTTTTGGGTGGGGCTTTCACTCAGAGTCGTTTCAGACCTGCCTGTTATAGGTCCGTAGCTACCTGGTAGGTACCTCAAGGCTGTATGCAGTTGTCTGCTGCCTGTGCTGGACCTGGGGTCATATAGGAATGGTCTCTGTGTGAACTGAAGCTAGCTTCTCCCTATATTGGTCCTGAGGCAGTTTAGGGAAATTCCCAGGGCCCCCTAGGCCTGTTGTCACCTGTTAGATGCTGGTAAGGCCAACCTATTGCAAGAGGCTCTTTAGGAGTGTGTGTCTGGCTACATGACCGGGTGTTGAAGGTGACTCTGCGATGTGGTACTAGCTTGGCAGCGTGGAATTCAAGTGAATTATGCAACGTGATTGTTAGTTTTTAAGACATTAATGCAGATTCAGGTCTTACACCAATCAATACCTGGCCTGTGACCCCTTTGTATAGTGTCCCAAGGGCACTACAGCCAGCCTCCACCTCGCACTCACAGATTCATGAAAGCTGTTCCTGAGTGGCTGTGGTGCAGGTTTGTGGTCACTGAACATCATGAAGATGACCCCAGGGCTCTGCAGACGACCTTCTGTTGAAAAAAAAACCCTTTTCCACAGTTTGTGGGGTTGGAGGCCAGTCATCCTGGCACCCTGATTGCCCCTGGCAATGCAGCTGTAAGTGGGCGAGGTGGTTTTACAGGTGCATAAAGGCTGTGGTCAGTGGTTTCTACAAATTCAGTATAGTCTCAGCTCCTGGACCAGTGCTAGGTCTACATTCACTTCATAAAACAAAAACAAAGCAAGACAACCCAGCAACACCAAAACCAAATACACTCCCACAGAAGATTGATAAGCAATGATCAGACAGGAGAAACAAAAGTATATAAAAGAGACACAAACACAAACACAAAAACAGGAGATCAAGACAAAAAATAGTGACCAAAGCAATATTCACAGATAATCAGCAGATAAACAAGTCTGAGGAACAATGACAAAAACAAAACAGGTAAAAGAAAAGAAGGAAAAGGAACAATTAGATGAAAGAGAAAGAAAAGAAAAAAATAATAATAAAGAAAAAAGGGGGAAGAAAAAAAAAGGAAAAAAGAGATTTAAAAAAAAAGGCTCTCTGCCTGCTTTAATCTGCAGACCACTTGCTCAGCAATAGTCTCTGGGTGACTCAGCACCAGCTATGTTGCAGGGAAGGGCCCAACACATCATGCATCAGCCTCCCTCTCAGGCTTGCAGTGAGCTTCCCGCAATTAGCTGCTGTGTGCTCTGGAACTGTGCTCACCAACAAAAATCATCACAGGTTGCTGAGGGCTGTCTGCTGCTGCTGCTGCAAAAAAAACCCCTCTGTGGAGGGCCTGCGGAGGTGGGGCCAGGAACCAGGGGCTCTGGGTGCCCCTGGCAACACAGCTCTAGGTGGGCGGGGCAGGCCCCCAATGCACCATGGGTTGTGGTCAGTGGGCCTCACCAAGTCAGAGCAGCATGCACTCTGGCACCAGCAACCAGCCCCCATTTTCATTTTTTTGCATGTGTCAGCCCAATTTTCCCAGCGAGTTGCTATGATTTTCAAAGGGGAGACTTGGGTCTGTAGAATGGGCAATTCTCTTTCTCTAAGAGGATAGTATGTTATGGCATAAAGAATACAGAAGTTGGAGTCAGAATTTTCCAGATTCCAGTTTTGATTCCATTTCTTCCTAAGTGTGTGGCAAATGGTCAATTTCCTTAACCTCTGTGAACCCCACTTTGGTGATCCTTAAAATAGTCAAGCCTATACCCAACTTGGAGGGCTGCTGGAAGGGTTAGAGCTAATACATGAGGTAGGTCTGGCATGCATGTGGCATAAACCCAGTGTGGCTGTATCTGTAACCTAATGATCTGCCACCTAACCTCTGGTCATATGCATTCAACAATCTTGTCCCTAAATCAGAAGGAACCCTGGGATCTTGTCATGAAATAGACAGAAAATAGCTATGACAATTACTCATGATTTTAAAGTAGGAAGGATCTGATTATCTAAAGAACTGCAGGGAGATTTCTTTGATTCCATAAATCATAAAGAAACAATAAAATGTAGGGAAGCAGCAAAACAAATTCATAGCAAAAAGCACATAATTTTCCATCAAGGTATTAATATACAGAAGTCAAATCTTCCACTTATTGGACAGGATGACCTAGGACAAATTCACCTCCCAGAAATTAAAATTTCTCAGTGGGGAACAGCAGGAGAAGGAGAAGGAGAAAGAAGAAAAAGAAAAGAAAAACTGCTTGAAGGTCATCCAGACCATGCTGCTGGAGTTGGGTGGAGGGAACAGCCCAAGGAGGCCGTGTTTTATATGATACACATATGTCAGTGACTCCCTCCCACAAGTGACCCTGATTAGAGTTGGAAGAAGCCCCCAACCCAAGATTTAAGCAGTACATATTAAAATGGAAAGAGTTTTAGGTATCTTTTTATTAATGAGATACAATTGCCAATAATATTGTGTAAGTTTAAGGTGGACAAAATGTTGGTTCGATACGTTTATATATTACAACATGATTACCACCATAGCATAAGCTAACACTTTTATCATGTCCCATAATTATCATGTCTTCTTTGTGGTGAGAACAATTAAGAACTAGTCTTCTCTTAGTAACTTTGAAGTTTATAATATAGTATTGTTGTTTATAATCACTACACTGTGCATTCGATTAAAGAACTTACATCTGCTATTTGTAAGTTTGTACCTTCAAACAACATATTTTAGTATAATGTGACTAATCCAATTTTGACCTCATAAAGAATAATTATGTAACTAGGAAAATATATCAATAGGTAATATGAAGAAATTTTCAACATAAAGAGCAGATTCACTATCTTCCAACTTCTAAAGGTTTTCATGACAAGGGATTAACTCTGAGTGTCTGGAAGGGGTAAAACTAAGCCAATGTGTGGAAGATAGAGAGTCCAGGTTCAAAAAAAGAATTAGCAGGTAGAGCTGACCACAGACGGAGACTCACACAACAAGCGGATGACCGCCTGGAGAGTATGCAGTAGAGGAGACTCCAGCATCCGGTGGGGATCAGAACAGATGCTGATTAGACTCTTTCCAAATCTTAGAGTCTATGTGTCTCTTTTCTTCACAGAAACTTCCAAATATAAACCAGAATTCATCTGAATCAGAAACACCAACTCATGGCTCAGCTCCAAAAACTATAGGAGAAAAACATAGGTGCCCAAGAAGAATCAGCCAGGTACAGGATTCCTCAAAAACAAACTCTGTAATTTGGTCCAGAAATATAAGCCTAACTGCTCCCAGAGAGAGAAAGCAGCTGTCCTTCAATTCTGGGACTTATTTTTGTTTCATTCTCATCAAAAGTCCACACTGAATCCATGGCCAGGATTAATCTCACCACAGTGACTGAGTTTATTCTCATGGGATTTACTGACTCCCCCAGGCTGGAGATGCTCCTCTTTCTGGTGTTTCTGAATTTCTACCTAGTCACCCTTCTGGGGAATGTGGGGATGATCATTCTGATCCAACTGGATGTCCAACTCCACACACCAATGTATTTCTTCCTGAGCCACCTCTCCCTACTAGATGCCTGCTACACCTCAGTCATCACCCCTCAGATCCTGGCCACACTGACCGCAGGCCAGATGGTCATCTCCTTTGGCCAATGTGCTGCCCAGTTCTTCTTCTTCACCATCTGTGCAGGTACAGAGTGTTTCCTGCTGGCAGTGATGGCCTACGACCGCTACGTTGCTATTAGCAACCCACTGCTCTACACTGTGGCCATGAATCCCAGAATCTGCTGGAGGCTAGTGGTGGGAGCCTATGTCTGTGGGGTGTCAGGGGCCATCCTGCGTACCACATGCACCTTCACCCTCTCCTTCTGTGACAAGAATCAGATCAACTTCTTCTTCTGTGACCTCCCGCCCCTGCTGAAGCTTGCCTGCAGTGACACAACAAACACTGAGACTGTCATTTTCTTCTTTGGCAATGTGCTTTTGGCCAATGCCTTAGTCATCTTGATTTCCTACGTGCTCATCATCAAGGCTATTTTGAGGGTGAAGTCTTCAGGTGGCAGGACCAAGACTTTCTCCACATGTGCCTCCCACCTCACTGCTGTAGCCCTTTACTTTGGCACCCTTGTCTTCATGTATCTGCGGAGTGGCTCAGGCAAATCCCCAGAGGAAGACAAGGTCGTGTCTGTCTTCTACACAGTGGTCATCCCCATGCTGAACCCTCTGATCTACAGCCTGAGAAACAAGGATGTGAAAGCGGCCTTCAAAAAGGTCACTGGTAGAATCCAGGTGTCCCAGAAAACATAGATGTGAGTGAGAAGGCCTCTCCTTTTGGTCCATTTTTCTTCCCAGATCAATATAATGTAACAGACACCAGCACTATCTGCAACCTGTGCCCATGACCAGAGGGAAGGTAGACAGGTGCCACCAGGCACACAAGGAAAACTGCAAAGGCAGTAAAATTTGTTTCCAGGAATGCTGTGGTACTTGCTTCTTCTCCCCCTCCCCCACCTCCCATCCATTCCAAGACCTCAGAAGTCTCATGCTACACTATGACATCATAACAGAATCAGACGTACCTTCAGTTTATTTCATCCTACCCCATTACTCTTTGTAACCATACTTGGGCGTCCCATTTTTTTCTCTCTTATTTTTGCTCCAATGGCTGCTACCTTTTACTTTGTGTCTAAGACTATATCGAGGGACCCCTGTAAATAAGGCTAAGTGGTCTTTTATTTTTCTTTTAATAAGTGAGTGGCTGATTACCTCAGTAAACAGGAGTATTGTATAAAACAAAACAGTCTCTAAATGGGCAAGAGAAGGGGTTGTTTGAGAAACAAGCTTTCTTCTCCACTATTAGGGACTTGGGCCAGCCCCTTGAAATGTCTTCCTTTTTGCTCATGCCAGAACAATGGAATTTGCAAATTCCAAATTTGCAAATTTGCAAATTGTCTTTCTACTTGATCACTCACTGGTTTTGTTGTTCCTGCTTTCATGCCACTCAGATCTCTTTAAGATTAACTAAGCCTTTGGGTATTTGTCCTCAAGTGCCCACTCCCTAGTTCCTGAAGGTTATGGTGCATTGTTTCTCTTGCTCAACCCTACTGCCTGCTCATGAACAGTTCTCTCTTACCAAGCATCCCATATCCAGGAACAGGAAAGACAGAAAGAGAAGATTGAACCGCATATTATCTTCTCTGGCAATGTACTTGGTGAGGGGGAAAAGTAATTATAACTCCTGGACCAGACTGTGAATCCCTTCAAGGGAGAGAGAGTTTTCTTCACTGCTGAATTCATCCCCACATCTGGAGTCTTGTGTCTGAATCTTGATTCTCCCACTAATTCACTGTGACAGCTAGGGTAAATGGTTTGATTTCTCACATCCTAAATTTCCTCCAGTCTAAAACAAAGGTAACAAAACCTAATTCAAGAGTATACTGTAAAAGTTAAACAAGGTGATGAATAAGAAATCTCCTAGCACAAGTCAGTTGCTGAATATATATTGTCCTTTCCCTCCCTTTTCCATCACTTTCTAATATCAACCCTGGGTCTTGCCACAATGCCATGGCCATTGACAAAAATGAAATAGATCACAAACAAATGACAATGAAAGACAATGAACTGAGGAAGATGAATAACTCAATCTTTTTCACCTAAGAAATAAAATAAACTTCAATGTTTACCTGGGGAGAGGAATACATTTATCTGTATCCCACATAGTCAAGCATAACCAAAGGATGTGTTTTTTTAAAAGATTTTTTATTGGGGAATTGGGGGGGTGGGAACAGCGCTGGGGAATTGGGGGAAGGGGAACAGACAAGTTGCTGTTGTTTTGTTCTTCAGTTTAGTTGTGGAAGACGTTGCTTCACTGGCCCAAGTTGGCACCGTCATTGTGCTCTTCCCGGGTGAGGCAGATCGGTCTCCATCTTCTGGACGGCCACTCACTATGGCTGCTGGCTGCTCACGCTGGCTGCTGGCTACATATGGTAACCCATGGCAACCCACTGCCACAGGGGCTGCAGTCTATGCCATCGCCAGCAACTCTCGGCAGCCCAGCTCCAGGTTGAGCTGTTGTTCAGCATCTTAGCTGTGGAGGGCAGTGTCACTGGCCCTCATATGTGGGATCCGAACCGGGGCCCTCTGGCATCCCAAGCCAGTTCTTAACCATCGTGCCACTCGGCCGGCCCCAAAGGATATGTTTTTAATTGAATATATTTTGGTGTGCCCAATGAACCAATTTATCCAACCTTGATATTATAAGAAATTGATCCTCCATGCCCCTCCATATGGAAACAACCATTAAAATGGCTCACCACCCAGCCTGCAGGTGATTAGTTCAGAAATAAGAACTTGACTCATGTTAAGTTTAATAAAGATATTTCCTCAGGCATTATGAAGATGAACACTTATAAGAGATTCAGAATAGGAGTCCAGGTTGACCAAGGTAGTGAAGTCAATAGGAAGACAAGAGTGAAGCAGTTATTCAAAGAGAATCTACAGCAAAAGACTAAGAAAGAGCCCTACCGAGTTCCATGCCCTACTCCCCATTGTACTGAGGGACGGCCACAGTAATTGTACTGCTTCCTTAAGTCACATTGGGATCCTTCAGTAAATTCCTCTTTTTGGACTAGTTCAAGTTTAGTTGTCAAGTTCAGCAGCTTCCACACTTACAGAACCCTAATGGTTAAGAGTTCAGCATATTGCAGTAGATTTGCCCATGTGGACACTGACTATATCTACACCCTTGAATAAAGAAAAGACTGGATCTCAGTCTCCTCTATACTTCTATCATACTCTCATTATAAAAGGAACTCCCCCCCCCATAGTCCTTTGCTTAGGTAACCCCTGTTCTAGCATTTGAGCTTGCCCTTCAGGTAATCAGACTAGAATAAGCCCCTGACCCAGGGTCCATTAATGCATGAACAGAATAGAGAGCCATGGCATGCCCTAGAGCTAGTCAATAACTATTCATCAGGACCAATAAAGCTATCTCTCTCTGTCTTGAGGATTTAAACTGACAAATATGGGAAAGGATGAAGCCAGCTGAGAAATGAGACTCACAAATGATAATCAGATATGGAGAAAATGGCCGAGTCATTTTAATGGGCAAAGACCAGGAGACAAATGAGCAAATGTAAGATGCTGCAGAGGCAGCAACACAACCCAGTCCCCAGGCTACGTTAGATCTTTCCAAGTCTTGAGTTATGTTCCAGGCTGAATTCTAGGGCTCTCTGTAGGTCCCCAAGAAATCCCTGTCTCCCTTTTGGAGCATAACCATCTTAACTATAGCCCCACGTTCTACTAGATAATCTGACTGAGACTGTCTAAGGGACCTAAAACTAATGCCCTAATTACTAATAATAAAATAATAATAACAGTAATAATAATAATAATGATGATAAAATAATAGCTAAGACTTACAGAGCCCCTACTATACATCAGACACTATTCTAAGTACTTTTGTATGTATTTAACAACCCTATGATGCCTTAGCACCTGTGATGTAGGTACAATTATTATTCCCACTTAGAAATGAGGAAACTAAGACATAGGGAAGTTAAAATAAGTTGCCCAATGTCACAGGAGCAAGGACACGATTTGAGCTCAGGGAATCTGGCTTCAGAACTCTACTCTTCCCTCCTATCTCATATCACCTTTGAACACCATTTTATACACAATTGTCTTTTCTCTGGTACAGAATCACTTTAGGGAAAATAGCCTTACTCATTAGGCTTTTTCTCCAGGAACCACAACAGATGGTTTTCCTGTTTAGACACTCGAAAATCACATAAAGAGACATTCAAAGGTCAGTGAAGAGGTAGGAAGCGACAAAATAAATAAAAGACCTACTTAACAAAGAGAGGACCTTACTTATCCCAAGTGCCTATGTACCTGCAGTTTCTTGGCTAAGCAGCCAAATGGAAGTGGAAAAATATTCCATGCAGTGGTCATCAATAAAGATTCATTCAGAACCTACATGGAGCTGGGCTGACAAGGCCCTATTCTCTGTGACTGCTAAGATGGGAGCAGGGCATGGAGGTCACCAGCCATAAGGCCTGTCCCAGACAAGACAGCTCTGTTGACACTTGAGAGAATGAGAGCCACACTGATTTCAGTTCCACCAACTGAGTGTATTTTAACATGCCCAGTAAAGGTTACTTACTTCTCTGGGCTTCAATTTTCTCATCTGCCAAATGAAGAGAACATAGCAGAGTAGGTGCATCCAAATCTCTTTTTAACATTGGAACCCCCTTTCCAAACAAAATGAAATGAAGCACCTGGCTGTTTACAGGAGTGAAAAGAATTGCTGCTTTGTGTGAAGCTGGGGCTGAGTTGGCAGCTCCCCACCTGCTCAGCTTCCCCCTGTATTTTCTGCTGCTGTGTCCCCTTGAGGCATTTTGACGAAGGCTGAGGCCTCTGAGAGGAAGAGATAGAAAATCCCAGAACCACATCACCAGGGTTTTTTCCAACTCCAGGGTTCTGTGCATCCATAAAGTCTGGGGTCTGTGGTGAGGGTCGTGGGTACTTCCAACAAGTGTGGAGAGGGGCATGTGAGCCGCCATTTTCAGTGTCTCTGTCCTCACTGAGCCCATCCTGAGGGCTGTCTGCACAGTGACCCTCAACACTTGAGAGAAAGAGAAACCAGTCACTCAGATGCTCACCTGACACAAGGCCACATTCAAATGTTGGGCATCAGACCCATGTGGCCACAGAAACAGACAGCAGCTCATAGCTTAGAGTTTCAAGGAATGTTCTTATTGTGAGGTCTCATGGAAACAATGCATGTTTTGAATAGATGCAAGTTGTAGCTACTGCCATCCTGGAGAGAGCTACCCGTTGAATGTACCTCTCTAGGTATAAAAACTTAATTAGGCATGATGCTGTCTTTCTCAGCCTGTGTGAGCTAAATGATGCAAGTGTTGTGGGACATGTCCAAGGGCTAAACTAAAAGGTTATGATCATTCTAGAAAAAAAAGGTGTTGTGATTGGCCAATAATGACAGCACAAATCCTACTAAGCAGTGGGATATTGCTATAAGCCTATAAAGCATATGTTTGTTTAGAAATATGGATTTTCTGGTTATTTAATTCAAATATTAAAAGATTCTGAGTAATCTTTTAAGAGTCTTAAAGAAAAGTACTTTTGCAATCTTATGATTCAGAGACAGGTGTAGCAATAAAAGAGGCCTACACATTCTTTTCTAGTGTACATAGAACATTCTCAAGGATAGAACATATATTGGGACATAAAACTAGACTCAGCAAATGTAAGAAGATTGAAATCATACCAAGCATATTCTCTGATCACAAGCAAAACAAAAGTACGAAAACCCACAAATATGTGGAGATTAAACAACATACTTTTATTTTCTTTTATTTTTTAAAGAGTTTTATTGGGGATCTGGGGGAGGAGAACAGACAAGTTGTTGTCCTTTTGTTCTTCAGTCTAGTTGTGGAGGACGTCGCTTCACTGGCCCACATTGGTATTATCATTGCGCTCTTCCCGGGTGAGGCAGTCACTTGCCGGCCATTGGATGGCCGCTCATGGTGGCTCATGGCAGCTCATGAAAGTTCACACCCGCTGCAAGCCAGCCCCACTGCAGCATACGCCGTTGCCAGTGATTTACGGCAGCCCAGCTCCGGGTTGAGCTGTTGTTCACTATCTTAGTTGTAGAGAGCGCTGTGTCATTTGCCCTCATGTGGGATCCGAACCGGGGCCCTGCTGCTCAGAGCTAGCGTCCCAAGCCAACTCCTAACCAGTGTGCCACTCGGCCGGCCCAAACAACATACTTTTAAAGAATGACTGGGTCAATGAAGAAATAAGATGAGTGATCCAAAGATACATAGAAACAAATGAGAATGAAAATACATCCTACCAAAATTTTTGGGATGCAGCAAAAGCAGTTTTAAGAGGGAAATTTAGATAATTACAGGCCTATCTCAAGAAAGAAGAAAAATCCCGGATAAACAGCCTCATGTTACACCTTAAAGAACTAGAAAAAGAAGAACAAATGAAACCTAAAGTCAACAGAAGGAAGGAAATAATAAAAATCAGAGCAGAACTAAATGAAATAGAGAACAAAAAGACAATAGAAAAAAATTACTGCAATGAAGAGCTGGTTCTTTAAAAAGATTAATAAAATTGACAAACCCTTGATTAGACTCACTAAGATAAAAAGAGAAAAGATACAAATAAACAAAGTCAGAAGTGAAAGGGGAAGTTTCCACAGATGCCACAGAAATACGACGGACTGCCCAAGAATACTATGAAAGACTATATGCCACCAAATTCAATAACCTAGAAGAAGTGGACAAGTTCTTGGAAACATATAGCCTTTCTAGGTTGAATCACAAAGAACTGGAAAATCTAAATAGACCTATCAACAGTAAAGAAATTGAATCAGTCATTGAAAAACTTCCCAAAAGCCAAAGTCCAGAACCAGGTGGCTTCACTAGTGATTTTACTGATGCAAAAATCCTAAACAAAATTCTAGCAAATTGAATACAACAATGCATTAAAAAGATTATACTTCAAGACCAAATGGGGTTCATCCCAGGGGCACAAGGATGGTTCAACATATATAAATCGATTAATATGATACACCACACAAACAAAATAAAGGACAAAAATCATATGATTATATCAATAGATGCAGAAAAAGCATTTGACAAAGTACAACAACCAGTTATGATTAAAATACTTAATAAAATGTGTATAGAAGGAAAATACCTTAGCATAATAAAGGCCATATATGACAAACCCTCAGCTAGTATCATAATTGAAAAAGTGAAAGCCCTTTGCTTTACATTCAGGAATAAGACAGGGTTATTCCACTGCTTTTCAACAGAGTATTAGAAGCCCTAGCCAGAGCAATCAGGCAAGAGAAAGAAATAAAAGGCTTCTGAATTAGGAATGAAGAAGTTAAATTGTCACTTTTTGCAGATGACATGATGCTATATATATAGAAAACCCTGAAGACTCCACCAAAAAGCTATTAGAAACAATAAACAAATACAGTAAAGTTGCCAGCTACAAAATCAATGTACAAATGCCCACTGCATTTCTATATACTAACAATGAAACCTCAGAAAAAGAAATAAAAACAATTCCTTTTGCAATTGCAACAAAATACCCAGGAATAAACTTAACAAAGGATGGGGAAGACCTATACACTGAAAGCTATAATACCTTTTTAAAAGAAATTAAAGAAGACACAAAGAAATGGAAAGACATTTGTGTTCATGGATTGGAAGAATCAACATAGTTAAAATGGCCATATTACCCAAAACAATAAACAGATTTAATGCAATCCCTATCAAAACCCCAATGGCATTTTTTAAAGAAATAGAACAAAAAATCATCATATTTGTATGGAACCACAAAAAGACCCTGAACAGTCAAAGCAATCCTAAAAAAAGAACAATGCTGGAGGTATCACACCCCTTGACTTCAGCTTGTACTACAGGGTAACAATAATCAAAACAGTATGGTATTGGTGGAAAAACAGGCACACAGACCAATGGAATAAAATTGAGAATTCAGAAATAAACCCACATAACTATGGACAGATGATTTTGACAAAGAAGCCAAAAACATATCATGGAGAAAAGACAGCCTCTTCAATAAATGGTGCTGGGAGAATTGGAAAGCCACATGCAAAAGAATGAAACCAAACTGTTATCTGTCACCATGAACCAAAATCAATTCAAAATAGGTAAAAGACCTAAACATAAAAATTGAAACAATAAACTGCATAGAAGAAAACATAGGTCCTAAATTTATGAACCCTGGGTTCAAAGAGCATTTTATGAATTTGACTTCAAAGGCAAGGGAAGTAAAAACTAAAATAAATGAATGGGACTATATCAAACTAAAAAGCTTCTGCACAGCAAAAGAAACCACTGACAAAATAAAGAAGCAACAAAATGAATGGGAGATTTTTGCAAACAATGCCTCTGATAAGGGGCTAATATCCAAAGTATTTAAGGAACTCATACAACTCAACAACAAAAAACCAAACAATTTAATTAAAATATGGGCAGAGGACCTGAATAGACATTTCTCCAAAGAGGACATACAGATGGCCAATAGATATATGAAAAGATGCTCAACATCACTAATCATCAGAGGAATACAAATTAAAGCCACAATGAGATATCACCTCACACCAGTTAGAATGGCTGTCATCAACAAGACAAGTAATAACAAGTGCTAGAGAGGCTGTGGAGAAAGAGGAACTCTCTTACACTGTTGGATGGGAATGCAGATAGATGCAGCTGCTATGGAAGGCAGTGTGGAGGTTCCTCAAAAACTTAAGAATAGAATTACCATATGACCCTACATTCCCTCTTCTGTGTATTTACCCCAAAAATCCAAAAACATTTATTTGTAAAGATATATGTACCCCTATTCACAGTGGCCAAGATATAAAAACAACCAAAGTGTCCTTTGATAGACGATTGGATAAAGAAGATGCGGTATATATACACAATGGAATATGATTCTGCCATAAGGAAAGATGAAATAGTGCCATTTGCAACAACATGGATGGATCTTGAGGGTATTATGCTAAGCAAAATAATCAGACAGAAAAAGTCAAGAACCATATAATTTCACTGATACATGGGATATAAAACTCAAAGCAACAAAGGAATAAGACAAACAAAGAAACAAAAACTCATAGACATAGATAATAGTTTAGTAGTTACCAGAGGGTAAGGTGTGGTGGTGGTAGCTGAGGGTAAATGGGATCAAATATATGGTGATGGAAGGAAAACTGACTCTGGGTGGTGAACACACAATGTTATGTAGATGATGTATTACAGAATTGCACACCTGAAACCTATGTAATTTTACTAACTATTGTCACTGAAATAAACTTTAATAAAAAAATAATTAAAATTCAAAAAATTTGTAGACACTAGAAGTCCAATAGAAGTTTCACATGGTTTTCATGCTGTTTGTAATTAGTAAGCAAAGCCCAATGAAGATTTTGCTTTTCCAACCACCTTCCTGAAGGCACTCTTGACCTCTTTGTTCCTCAGGCTGTAGACCACAGGGTTCAGCATGGGGATGAGCATGGTGTAGAACACGGATGCCATTTTGTCTGTGTCCATGGAATGACTAGAACTTGGCTGTAAGTACATGAAGATGATTGTCCCATAGAAAATGGAAACAGTGGTTAGGTGGGATGCACAGGTGGAGAAAGCCTTCTTCTGTCCCTCAGCTGAGTGCATCTTCAGAATAGCAATAAAAATGAACAGATAAGAGTTCAAGATAATCAAGAGAGTGAAAAAGACATTGAATGCTGCCAATGTGAAGAGCACAATTTCGTTTGTGTTGATATCAGAACAAGAGAGAGCCAACAGTGGGGGAATGTCACAGAAAAAGTGATTAATAACATTGGAATGACAGAAGAAGAGGTGGAAAGTGAAGGCAACATGGATGGAAGATTCCAAGAGTCCACAGATGTAGGGGCCAGTGGCCAGTAAGGCACATACGGTACTTGTCATGGTGGAGGTATAATGCAGGGGTTTACACACGGCTACCTGGCGATCAAAGGCCATTGAAGCCAGGAGGAAACTTTCAATAGTGGCAAAAGCTGCAAAGAAGAACATCTGGGCAGCACATGCATTGTAGGAGATGACCTTATCTCCTGTGAGAAACCCCATGATTACCTTGGGAGTTACAGCTGAGGAATAAACACAGTCCACCAGGGAGAGGTTACTGAGAAAAAAGTACATGGGAGTGTGGAGTTGAGAGTCCAACAGAATCAACATTATTATTCCAAGGTTCCCAAGCAGAGTGATAAGGTAGATGAGAAAGAAGATTATGAAGAGTGGGATCTGCATCTCTAGGGCATCTGTTAACCCCACAAGAATGAATTCAGTCACCTCTGAAATGTTCTCCATTAAAGTCATCTGGGAATCATCATGAGAGGCACCTATGACAAAATGAGCAGACATAAGGTAATGCTATTTGATGATTATGATGGGAACAGAAGTGTCAACAGAATCTCTTTGCTCAGATTTGTCAGCTTCCTGTGAAGGCCAGGAGCCCATGTGCAAGAAGTTGGACTAAATGGTGGTTTGTGAGGTCATCCATCTAGAAGTGGTACGGAAGGACACTGGAATGTCCCTGCTAACTGGCTACCTCATTAAGACTCCAGGGCATGTTTCAGTTTGCTTGCTGTATGATATATTCTATTACATTAAACCACAGGGGACTCTTTCACTACTTGCCATATCTTGCAAGCACCCTTGTCTAAGATATACATAGAAAGCTTAACCAACAGAAAGTAAAATACAGAAAACATTTGGTCAGTCATTGCAATATGATGCTGGCAAGCCCTGTCAAATATATTTCTCATCTCTAAAGGATGCCTCACCAGCTTGTTAATAATAGCTGAAGATATACAGTGTTTTGGGGCCCTGCTTTAGAAACACCCATAATTTTCTTTGTAATTCATGAGGGCTCCTACTACTGCTGCTACGATTGGGTTGTTGGAAAAGTCATGATGTATTTTTTTCTATGTTTTTCATTGCAAAAATGCGTCCTGACTTTTCCAACAACCCAATATTATACCCCGTAGGAGAAATGTCATGGATTAAAGTATGAAGTGGTAAACACAATTTTATAAACAGGCAATTATAAGCAGGCAGGTATTACTAATTAGTAAAATACATGGCACAATCAAAATTTCAATTAGGGTGTGATGTGAAAAAGTAATTGGTATAAATAAGAGAGATAGGATTGAATTCTAAAAGAAACAGAAGAAAAACTGTGTCCGATTAGAGATATAAAACAACTGTTTAGAAGAAGAGCCTAAGGTGACTATTTACACCAAGTATAATACAAGAATTTACTTTTTATTCCAATTGTACAGATGTGTCATTCACTCATTATCAATTTAGATGGGATGTGAACATTACTTACACTCTGCGAATCTCAGTTTCATTGTCTATGAAATACCCAGCTCATTTAATACCCAATGTGTCTATTTTACAGAGATGAAAAAATGAAATGAAATAACATATGGAGCCCTACTAATATGATGCCTGGCACATGGAATGTATTCAGTGTTAGTTCCCTCTTCTCATTCTTCTAGCTGGATTTGCACATACACCAACTCTACACCAGGAGCTGGTGGTACAAAATGAAAACCATGATTCCTGACTTTTTAAGGGGGTAGAGAGAGCTGGATCTACAAACTAATCCCCAAAAGTGATAAGTGCTATAATAAAAGTACATATAAAGTGTTACAAATTGATCATAAAAGTACCCAAAATATTCCAGGACACCCTACTGAACATGAAGTTACTTCCTCCTGAGACTGGCTTATCAAGCCTTACATCTCTGTGCTTGTTGGAGTTGCCAGAGTTAGCCCAAATGCATAAACATGTGAATCTGATGAAATTTATTTTTGAAAAAAAAGTTAATTTATGTATTCCAATGGTACACCAAGAACGGCTAATGTACTGACTAAATTCTTACCTATACGAGTACTATTTGTAGGTACAAAGGGCACGAAACAACTCCTTTTGATCCAGAGATTCAGAGGTGTAGGAGTGTAGATAGGATTGTACCACAAACACAAGGCCAATTCTAATCCTAGTCCTATTGATAATCAGCTGGGTGTAGGTCTGTCACTTGGTCAGATGTTCTTAATTCACAAGATGAAAAATCCTGTCTCCATCATAGGCTGCTATTCTGCTCTGATGTGAGAATGAATATGAAAGCTCTTTGAAAAGCATAAAAGATACTAACATTTTAAAATCAGGCAATCCAAACGCTTCCTTTTCATAGTCTATCTCATCTCTTCTTGGTTACTGCGAGATATTCAGCCAGCAATATTGAATGTCCAAACTCTGACATTCCTAAAGGAAATGTTTTTCAATTGAGAACCCCAAATAGATGTTGCAAGTACTATAACCCCTGACATTCAGAAAGGGAGCTATGATATTTTCACTGCTCCAACTATATAGCATGTTCTAAATAAAAAATCTGAAGGCACAGTCTCCCCCTGGAGTCTAACCATCACCCCAGCCATTTACATAACACATCTGATTGTGATGAGCGTGGAAATCTGGATGCTGTAAAGCAGCACAGTAGAGTGGAATGAGCAGTGGACTGGGAGTGAGGAGATGGTTATCTAACAGGGTGTCTATAGTCTAGCCCAGGGGTTGGCAAACTGCAGCTCGCGAGCCACATGCGGCTCTTTGGGCCTGTCCAATCTCAAAAGTTTGCCGACCCCTGCAAGAGATAATCCTGTCCCTCACGACAATTTAAAAATTATTCGAGAGCCATAAATATATTTTTACAAATAAGGAAAATTTAAAATAATATTGTAATTGAAAAATATAATAGTTTTATTTTCATTTTCAATTTTACTTCACAGCCACATGTACATACCCAAAGAGCCGCATGTGGCTCACAAGCCGCAGTTTGCCGACCCCTGGTGGCTCTTCCATCTCAAAAGTTTGCCTATCCCTGGCCTAGCCATTTAACCTCTTTGGCATTTATTTTCCTCATTTGCAAAATAAAAACTGTGAAACCTTCTAGAGCCCCTTCCCATTCTAAGTGACTATGATGGTGTTTTTTCTTGATACTTACCTTTGTCCTAAGAACAGGCAAATGAGGGTACAAAGGGAGTATGGAAAACCTTCATGCCCATTTTGTTGACCAGACGTCCACATTCTGGACAGCATCACGCTGGAGAAACCCCTTCCCCTGCTGTGGAGTGGAGACAGGTTTGTGCTCTTGCAAATATCAAGGCAGAGACAATGACCTTTTCACACAGAAAATCTCGGGGGAAACATTTAGTGTCATGTGAGTGGGTATCTCAGGAGGTTCCTGATCCCAGATTGACCCTGAACATGACGGGAGATATCAGAGGATAATGTTTGTATGTATTTTAGCTGACAGTACTGATGAAGACATGGGGGAATGAAAGCTGAGGGGGAAGAGCCTCCAATGATCAAATCTGCAGTGCCACAGCCATGTTAGCCAAGAAAAATTAAAACTCACTCAAATCTCTGGTTTAGGTGATGTCAGGTCCTCATGCAGGCTTTTTCATATCTAGTTCTTTCTTAAAAGCCTAGAAATCTCCCCAGGAATTCTAACAAAATACCCATTTGTCTTACTACTACAGAGCTGGTCTGGGGATCTTTGAGGGGATTTTTTTTCTTATTTTTAGGGCTAAGGGGATAGATCCATTCATTCCTCTGCATAGACATCTCTGACCCCAAACATCCAGGCAGAATTATCTCTCTTTTATCAGTGCAGTCAAGTGTAGCTGTTACAAGGTTGAGCTGTGAAGTCAAGTGTCCTGCCTTCAAATTGTAATTCTGTCATCTGTTACAGGGTGACCTTGGCCAAGTTATTTAGTCTCTCCAAACTTCAGTGTATCGCCTATAAAAAGGGGCATAAAAATGTTGCATATCCCTAATAAGAGAGTCCTAAAGGTTAAATGAGATGACACACACAAAGCTAAGCATGATGTCTAGCACATATCAAGAGATCAATAAATTTAAGTATTACTATTTTTTCATCAATAACAAGTGATATATCCTGTGGAACAAAAATAGAGGTGCTCAGACACTACATCTGCTCTACACATTTCCTTGCCCTCTTGCAGCTAGGTAGAGCCATGAACTAGTTGTATATAATGGGCTGGAGAAGAAGTGATGTGTGTCATTTCTGGGTTAAAGTACAGAAAAACCAGTGCACAACTGTCTAATGCCTCTCCCTCTGCCATAGTAACTGAAGAGGCTGCATGTTCCGAAGCGGGTAGCTACAGATGGCAAAGCCTCTATTGGCCTGGGTGCTTGAATGCAGACATGCAGAGAGACCTCTGCTGTCTGGATCAACCTGTGATGCCTGTGTAGTAGCAGAAGTAAGATAAACCTTTGTTATGTTAAACCAGTGGGCTTTGGGGTTCATTTGCTACTGCAGCATGATGTAGTCTATCCTGCCTAATACAGAAACAAATATAATAAGCTTTGTGTATTTTGTTGTCTGCGTGTCTTTTTTTTTTTAAACAGATCCTTAAGTACTTGTCCTCTTATCAATTGTTCTTTTTTTTTAAAGATTTTTATTGGGGAATTGGGGGGATGGGAACAGTGCTGGGGAATTGGGGGAAGGGGAACAGACAAGTTGCTGTCCTTTTGTTCTTCAGTCTAGTTGTGGAGGACGTTGCTTCACTGGCCCAAGTTGGCACCATCATTGCGCTCTTCCCGGGCGAGGCCGATCAGTCGTCGGCTTCTGGACAGCTGCTCACAGCGGCTGCTGCTGGCTACACACGGTAGCCCATGGCAACCCACTGCAGCAGGGGACTGCAGCCTACGCCGTCGCCGGCGACTCATGGCAACCCAGCTCGAGGTTGAGCTGTTGTTCAGCATCTTAGCTGTGGAGGGCAGTGTCACTGGCCCTCATATGTTGGATCCGAACCGGGGCCCTCTGGCGTCCCAAGCCAGCTCTTAACCAATGTGCCACTTGGCCGGCCCTCAATTGTTCTTTTTAAATTAAAGTTTATTGCTTTACTGTTAGAATTAACAAACTATAAAATTCACTCATTTAAAGTTTATTAGTCAATGATTTTAGTATATGTATTCAGAGTTGTGTGGCTGTCGCCACAATCGATGTAAAACCCTTTGCATCTCCTGGAAAAGAAACTCTGTGCTGATTACCAGTCACTCCCGTTTCCTTTCACCCCCGCCCTAGACCTAGGAAATGACCAATCAATCTACTTTCTGTCTCTATAAATTTGCCCTGTATGGAAATTTCATACAAAGATGATCATACAATGTGTGGTCACTTGTGACTGGTTTATTTCACTTAGAATAATGTTTTCAAGGTTCATCCAGTTTTTAGCATGTATGAATAGTTCATTCCTTTTTATTGCTGAAAAATTACATTATAAGAATATACCACATATCATTTATCCAGTCATCAGTTGATAGACATTTGGATTTGTTTTGGATTGATTTAGATTGTTTTCACTTTTGACTATTTTAACTATTATGCTATTTGTGTATGAATTTTTGGGTGGATATATGAAATGTTTGTCCAGGAGTGTCCCTTGTGTGGGTTGTGTGTGATCTCCTGTTATAGTGGACCCTTAATTGATATTGGCACATCAGTGGGTGGAATTGACCTTGAGGCTGACTGGCTGTGGGTTTTGGTCACGTCTACAGCTTATGGGCTGCTGTAGTTGAAGCTTACCCCACTGAGCAAGGCCTGTTGAGACCACCCTTTTTGTGTGCCAGGACTAATTAGGTGGTTCTCTGCCGTGGTCTGAAGCCAACCTCCAAGTATGTTGGTTCTGGGGCCTCTTGGGGAGGACTCTGGGGCAGGCATGTCAGCCACTGCCTGTGACTGGCTGGGATCTATCTAGTAGGAGCTACAAAGTGATCTATGGTTGTTCGCTACCTGTGCTAAACCTGGAGGCTCCTGAGAGAGGCCTCACAGCAATTCAGGACAGCTGCCACTACTACCAGGCCTGGGGTAACTCTGCAAAAAGCCAGGCAACGTGGAGGCCTGTTGCCACTTGCTGGTTCCCGTAAGGTTCAGCCACTGATAAAGGCTGGTGTGGTATGCAACTTGGGTGAGGCAGAGTCTCAGGGAGTCACTAAAGTGGGAAGAGTTGTGGTTACCAGGTTAATGTAGACTCTAGTTTGGTGCCAGTGCTGAGCCAGGAGCTACTCAGGAAAAGTCTCAGAGTACACTGAGGTTAGTTGTCGCCTGGGGCTCGAGGACTCCAGTAGTGTTCCAAGAAGGAGTGCAATGCTGGGAGGGGCTGGTTGCTCACGGACAAAGTGCCTCTGGCAGTGTGTGAGGTGGGTTCCCAGCTGAGTCAGCAGGGCAGAGCAGCAGAGCTCACCAAGCCAATCATATTCAGATTTGGCCTGTGGGGGCGGGCTCAACATAGGAAAAATGGCATCTGCCTGCCAGCTGCACGAGTTGAAGGACCTCTCACTGAGAAAATGCCAACTGTCCTTCAGTCCTTTTTCTGCAGCCACACACCTCGATCTGCCCCCCATAAGTTTCTGAGGCCCCCTGAATCACCGTCCCTCTGCTGGAGCCCAAGGTGAGTGCCTGCGAGCAAATGAGTCTGTGCGCGGGCCGTTTAAGAGGACACTTAGGTTTCCCGCTACCTTCTGTCCCATCTGCACAGTCAGAATTCACACTGTTTTTCACAGCCAGATGTTGTGGGAGCTCCTATTCCTAGTACCAGTACTCTGGGCTGGGGAGCCTGGTGTGGGGGCCTGGGGCCCCTCACTCCTCCATGGCCGAGATATCCCTCCTGATTCTCAACCTGATTCTCACAACAAGGAAGTTTGGAGCCTATTCCATGTCTGCAGCCCTCCCATCAGTTTCAATGTGACGCCTTTATATTTTTAGTTATATGACTCCTGTTGGCTAGAGTTCAGATGGTTCTCCAGGTTGATTGTTATATAATTTAGTTGTAATTTTAATGTATTCATGGAAAGACACAGGTATGATGTTTATCTACTCTATCATCTTGGATCTCTCTTGATATATGTTTTCAATTCTCTTCGGTATATACCTAGAAGTGAAATTGCAGGGTCATATGGTAACTCAATGTTTAACTTTTTGAGAACTAGTTTTCTAAAGCAGTTGCACCACATTTCATTTCCACCAGCAAGGTATTAAGATTGTTTGTCCACAAGCTCTCCAAAATTTGTTGTTTCTGATTCCTTTTTAACAGTCATCCTATCGGGTGTAAAGTGGTACCTTATTATGTTTTTTATTTGCATTTCCCTAGTGACTAAAGATGTTGTGTATATTTTTCTGTGATTATTGGAGGTTAGTGTATCTTATTTGGAGAAATGTTTATTCAAGTATCTTGTCCATTTTTACTTTGTATATATATATATATATATATATATATATATATATATATATATTAGTACTGAGTTATAAATGTTCTTTATATATTCTGAGTACTAGTTCTTTATCAGATATATGAATAATACATTTTTTTTCTCATCCAGTGTGTGGTCTTTTCACATTCTTGGTAACGTTTTTGATGCAAAAACTTTTAAATTTTGGTAAAATAAAATTTATTTATCCTTTCTTTAGTTTCTTGTGCTTTTAGTGTCATTTGTAAGAAATTCCTGAATAATTCAAGGTCACAAAGATTTATACCTATATTTTCTTCTATATGTTTTATAGTTTTACCTCTTACATTTAGGTCTTTGATACATTTTGAGTTAAATTTTGTATACAGTGTGAGGCAATGTCTGTGGATATGGATATCGAATTGTCCCAGTACCATTGTTGAAAAGATTTTTCTTATTAATTGGTTTTGACATCCCTGTCAAAAAATTAATTGACCATGGAGATATTGGCTTAATTTTAGATTCCAATTCCAGTCCATTGATCTGTATGTCTATTCTTATGCCAGTGCCATACTATTTCTCTATTTTCTTGTTTTCAATGTTTTAATATTTATTATATATATATATTTATTATAATATATATATATAATAAAAATTTCCATTTTAACCATACAATTCAGTGGCTTAAGTAGATTTACAACCTTCTTGAAAAATTGACCCTTTTGTCAACATATAAAATCCTTTATGTCTCTGTAAAAGTTTATTTTTATTTATTTTTTAATTTAAAGTCTAGTTTGTTTGATATTAGTATAGTTACCCCAGCTCTCTTTTGGTTACTATTTACATGGTATAATGCTTTTCATCCTTTTACTAGTTGCATCTTATGAAATGCTCTAAAATTCCTTTTTAAAGAATTCTACAATAGGTAGTGAACTAAATTTACAGCGGTTCAAGTATTTTGACTGCTGGGCACAAGAATTAATCAATTAATTGATTTATTAATTTAACAAATGTTTATTGAGAAATTGTTTGAACCAGGCCATAATTTACATATTGGGAGGAAGATGTTAGTAAAGAAGCAAAGTCATTCCTCTAGCTTAGTGTATGTTCTAGCTAGGGAGATAAATGAACAAGTGAATATATAAAAAAATAGTAATAATAATAATAATAATAATAATAAAGTACTGATCGAGGCTATGAAGAATAAAGCAAGGAGGGCAAGGAGAGAACACCGCCCATCAGGGGTTGGGGTGACTATGATTTGGAAACATTTAAGCAAACACATGAAGGAAGTGAGGGAGCTTTCTGAGCATCAGAAACAACAAGTACAAAGACCCTGAGGCAGGGGCATGCTTGGAGTTGTTCAGGAAAAGCAAGGAACTCAGTGTGAATAAAGTGGAGTGAATGAATAGGAGAGTGGTAAAACATGAAAGAGTTTATCTAAAATCAAAGAATCCATGAATAAGTGAAATTAGCCATTTCATTGTATTTCCAGAGGAAAAAAGAATAGCATTATTGTTATTTGGTGCTTTTTGTTTGTTTGTTTTTTACACAGTTTAAGGGTTGGTAGTCTATGCACACAAAAATGAGGAATACCTTTATTATCAATCTATCCCCTTTTTTGTACTCTGGTTTTCTTAGTTTTAAAAATTATGTGACCATACTCTATCTACCCAATGACTTACTAAAGACAGCAATATTAACTTCTTTAAGATGCTATTCCTACATATCTCTAAAAAATATGCCAACAAAAAGTACATACCTTTATTAAAATATCCAGGTCATGGTTTCTTCATTTTGGACTCCTAGAATAGTTTTTTTAAGTAAATAGTTTTTTTAAAGAAATTTAAAAATTAGACATAAATTTATATTTTGATACCAGAGTTATTTAACTTTTTAACTAAAATCTAGCCATGCTTCATCCAACTCTTTTACCAAATTTCCACTCTTGTGTATGTGCACACATGGGATTCTTGCATATGCTTCTATTCATGGGTTTTTGTGAGCCTGTTTTACATCTATGCTTGCACTGGCAAGTTGTAGAGAAGCTGAACACATGAGCAAATCAAATATAATTAATAAAGTTTATGACAAGCAGTATCTAAAAATTCTTAAGATCCCCCCTGGCCATCCTCATTCAGATATTATATATCTGGACATAATATTCTCTTTTTCCTAGGTGACAGACTTTTAAAGAGGAAAGCTGTCACCTTGGTAATTTAAATGAAGTGTAGGCTGAAAAATGTGAGTTATTACACGGAGAAGACCTGACAGGAATGAAATTAGGTCGTTGTGGATTCTACAACTTTAAAGGTGCAGCCTAGAGATGATTTTGCATTTTCAACAACCTTCTTGAATGCACTCTTGACCTCTTTGTTCCTCAGGCTATAAACCACTGGATTTAGCAAGGAGGTGAACATAATATAGAACACAGATGCAATTTTGTCTGTGTCCATGGAATGACTGGAGCTGGGCTGAGAGTATATAAAGATGACTGTCCCTCAGAAGATGGAGACTGTAGTGAGGTGAGAAGCACAGGTGGGTAGAGTCTTCTGATATCCCTTAGCTGAGTGCATCTTCAAGATGATGACAAATATGAACAGGTAGGAGTCAAGATAACCAGGTAATATGTCTGTCAGAGCAAGAAAGAGACATGACTGCGGGAAAATCACAGAAAGTGATGGACCAGATTGGACTTACAGAAATAGAGACTGAACATGTCCCTAATGTTGATAGAGGTATTTAGGAAACCACATATGTAGAAGCCTATGGTCAGATATGCACACACACCTGCTGTCATGGTGGTGTAGTGCAGGGGTTTGCACACTGCTGCGTAGCAATCATAGGCCACTGATGCCGAGTAAACTTTCCACAGTGTCAAAGGCCACAAAAAACAACATCTGAGCAGCACACGCATTGTAGGAGATGACCTTGTCTCCTATAAGGAACTGAACCATGACCTTTGGAGTGACAGCTATAGAGTAACCAAAGTCCACCAGAGACAGGTAACTAAGGAAAAAGTACATGAAAGTGTGGAGATGAGAGTCCAAGAGAATCAACATTGATGAATTAAATGAGAATGAACATGATTAAGGGGAAGACCTGCAGTCCTGGGGCATTGGTTAGTTCTAGCAGGGTGAACTGTCACTTCTGTATTGTTCTCCATGGATGTCTGGGAATCACAGGATTCCCTGTAGCAATGAGAAATAAAGGAACAGAGTGATAAAAGAATAAGAGATTGAGGGCCGGCCGAGTGGCGCGATGGTTAAGAACTGGCTTGGGACGCCAGAGGGCCCCGGTTTGGATCCCACATATGAGGGCCAGTGACACTGCCCTCT
>NW_017731603.1:2596966-2601691 GCF_001890085.2 Hipposideros armiger | reverse complement strand
GATTCCTGGCCCAAGCTGAGCTGCCGCTGAGCTACCAACAGGTGGCAGGATGGCTCAGCTAAAAACAAACAAACAAACATCAGTTCTTTTTCTATACACTGCAACAAACAATGCAAAAGAAAAATAATTTTAATTTCACTCACAATAGAATCAAGAAGAATAAAATAGTTATGAATAAATTTAATCATGGAGGTGAAAGACTTGTATGCTGAAATTTGCAAAACATTGTTGAAAGAAATTAAAAACACAAATAACTGGAAAGACATTCTGTGTTCATAGATTGGAAGAATGACCATTGTTAAAATGTCCATACTACCCAAAGTAGTATCTACAGAATCAATGCAATTTTTATAAAAAATCCGATGGCATTTTTTACAGAAATAGAAAAAATAATTCTAAAATTCAGATGGAACTACAAAGAACTCTGACTAGCCATAGTAAATTTGAGAAGAACAAAGCAAAACACCTCACACTTCTTTCAAAACATATTGCAAGGCTATAGTAAACAATACAGTATGGGACAGGAATAAACCAGACACACAGACCAATGAAATAGAATGGAGAGCCCAACTGATCCTCAGCAAGAGTGCTAGGACTACACAATTAGGAAAAGATAGTTTGTTCAACAAGTAGTGGTAAGAAAACTAGATATCTTCATGCATAAGAATGAAATTGGACCCTTATCTTATACATACATAAAAATCAACTTAAAATTGATTAAAGGCTTAAATGTAAAACCTCAAGCTATAAAACTCCTAGAAAAAAGCATAGGGAACATTTTTTTACATTAGTCTTGGCAATGATTTCTTATATATGGCAGCAAAACTGGCAACAAAAGCAAAAATAGACAAGTGACACTATAATACTAAAAAGTTTCTGCACAACAAAGGAAACAACCAACAGTAAAAAACAACATGTTAAATGATAGAAAATAGTTGTAAACTCTCTATCTGATAAAGAGTTAATATCTGAAATGCACATATAACAATCTTGCAACACAATAGCAAAAAAGAAAAGCAAAACCCAATTTTAAAAATAGACAAAGTATTTGAATAGACATTTCTTAAAAGAAAACATACAGGTATGTAAAAAAATGCTCAACATCACTAATCGTCAGGGAAATTCAAATCAAAACCACCATAAGATACTACTTACACCTTTTAGGGTGATCGTTATCAAAAAAACAAAAAATAACGTTTGGTTAGGATGTGAAGAAATTGGAACCCTTGTGTATTGCTGGGAATGTAAAATGATATAGCCACTATAGAAGACAGTAAATAGATTCCTAAAAAACTTAAAGAACTACCATGTAATCCAGAAATCTCACTTCTGGTGTTTACCCAAAATAATTGAAATCAGGGCTTTGAAGAGATATTTGTACTTCCAATTTTCCAGCAGCGTTATTCACAGTAGCCAAAAGGTGGAAACAGCTAAATGTTTATTAGTGGATAAATGGATAAAGGAAATGTGGTATATACATAAAATGGAATATTATTCAGCTTTGAAATAAGAAAATACTGCCATTTGCAACAAAATGGATGAACCTGGAGGACATTTATCTTGGTGAAATAAGTCACAGAAGTACAATAGTGAACGAATCCTCTTATAAGGAAATATCTGAAGTAGTTGAACCCATAGAAGCAGAATGTATAATGGTAGTTGGCAGGAGCTTGAGGGGGAGAAATGGGGGGTTTCTGTTCAGTGATTATAAGATTTTTGTTATTCAAGATGCATAAGTTCTAGCAATCTGCTTACAACATTGTGCCTGCAATGAACAATACTGTACCACACACTTAAAATTTGTAAGGAGGGGGCCGGCCGAGTGACGCGATGGTTAAGAACTCGCTTGGGATGCCAGAGGGCCCCGGTTCGGATCCCACATATGAGGGCCAGTGACACTGCCCTCCNAAAAAAAAAAAAAGAATAAGAGATTGAAATGAAATTCATTTAATATTGTATGTATTATTTTATTATGTAATAATTTATAATTCAAGATTCCCCAGATATAAAGTATGAACTAGACAATAAGATTTAAGACACAAATTACCTATAGAGTTACACACTGTTGAATCTGAAAAATTTTCACAGATCACTTTCAAGTTTTAAATTTTATCAATTTGTAAACTGAGATGTAGAAAAATGTAACGGCTTGATTAATATGAAACGTTTTGAATGAATACATCTGTCAGTTTAGTTTTTCTGACCCTCATCAATGTGTAGATCTATGTTGGTTATGTGCCAGGAACTGCTCTAGACGTTGCATGCATATTCATTTATTACTCTCAACAACCCTATGGAATTGATTAATTATTATCCCCATTTAGCTTATGAAGTACAGAAGTTGAGTCATGTATTTAAATTTACAAAATTATTACTGCCAACTCGAAGCTTTATACCCAGGCAGAGTGATTCTTAAGTCTACTGGTCTTAACTTAAATGAAATTGAATTTAATTGGGTTTATAATTATTCATTGTCTCCAATGTTCCAAACACAGTGTTTGGAGTTTCACATGAAGTAACTGAAAGATACATGTGTAGTGCATGTGATAAGATAACTGAACAGTAGGAGCATGCACAATGAAGAGATGCAATTCTGAGGGAAAGGCATATTGTCAGGTATAAAGTTAGGGTTCTCAGTGGATTACATAGGGTTTTATATATAAAGAATCATGTTCATCTGCAAAAAGTGACAATGTAACTTCTTCATTCCCAGTTTGGATGCCTTTTATTTCTTTCTCTTGCCTGATTGCCCTGGCTGGGACTTCCAATACTATGTTGAATAACTGTGGTGACAGGGGGCATCATTGTCTTCTTCCTATTTTAGAAGGAAGACTTTAAGTTTTTCACCATTAAGTATGATATTAGCTGAGGGTTTGTCATATGTGGCCTTTATTATGTTGAAATAATTTACTTCTATACCCATTTTATTAAATGTTTTAATCAAAATGAATGTTGTATCTTGTCAAATGTTTATTCTGCATCTATTGATATAATCATATAGTTTTTATCTTTTATTTTGTTTATGTGGTGTATCACATTGGTCAATTTGCATATGTTAAACCATCCTTGTGCCCCTGGAATGAACCCAATTTGATCATGATGCATAATCTTTTTAATGTATTGTTGTATTTGATTTGCCAGTATTTTTTTTTTTTAGGATTTTTGCATCTGTATTCACTGGAGATTTGGTTTGTAGTTTTCTTTTTTTGTGTTATCCTTACTGGGTTTTGGTATCAGAGTAATATTGGCCTCATAAAATGAGTTAGGAAGTATTGCCTCTTCTTTAATTTTTTGGAAAAGTTTGAGGAAAACAGGTATTAAACCGTCTATCCCTCTACTGGGTATCTAGCACAAAAATCCAAAAACATTTATCTATAAAGATAGATGTACCCCAATGTTCACTGCAGCATTATTCACAGTGGCCAAGACATGGAAACAACTAAAGTGTCCTTCGATTAGATAATGATTAGATAAAGAACATGTGATACACACACACACACACACACACACACACAATGGTATAAATCACTCGGCCATAAAGAAAGGTAAAATACTGCCATTTGCAGCAACATGGATAGATCTTAAGATTATCACACTAAGCAAAATAAGTCAGACAGAAAAAACTTGAGAACTATATGACTTCTCTGATATGTGGGATATAAAACTGAAAGCAAAAAAGGAACAAGACAAACAAATAAAGAAACAAAAACTTATAGACACAGACAATAGTTTAGTGGTTACCAGAGGGTAAGGGGGGATGGGGTGATGGAAGAAGAGGGTAACGGGGGTCAAATATATGGTGATGGAAGGAGAACTGACTCTGGGTATTGAGCATACAATGTGATATATAGATGATGTATTATAGAAGTGTACACATGAAACCTATGTAACTTTACTAACCATTGTCACCCCGATAAACTTTAATTAAAAAAAAAACTTATAAAAACCCCAAAGTTATGATTATAGAAATGGTAAAGCTAACCCCCAAATTTATATGGAATTGCAAGGGACCTGAACAGGCAACACATTCTTGAAAGAGAAAAACAAAGTAAGAGTTTTCACACTTACTTTTATTTCAAAACACTGTAAAACAGAAGTAATCAAAGGACTGTGGTATTGGCTTAAGGAGAGAGATAGCCACTGATGGAATACAATTGTCTGGAAATACACTTTTACATTTATGGATAATTGATTTTTGATGAAGGTGCCAAGTCCATTCAATGGAAAAATGATAGTCTCCTCAAGAAATGGTGCTGGGACAGCTGGATATCTACATATAAAAGGTCATATATGAAAACCCCACAGCTAAAATCATCCACAACAGTGAAAAACTGACAGCATTGCCTCTAAGATCAGCAACAAGGCAAAGATGCCTGCTCTTGTCATTTCTTTTCCGCATAGTACTGGAAGGCCTGGTCAGAGAAAATAGACAAGAAAATGAAATAAAAATTATCAAATAGGAAGTAAGAAGTAAAATGATCTCTGTTGGCAGGTGACATGACTATGAATATAGAAAACTTTAAAGGTGCCAGCAAAAACAAACAAACAAAAAGAGTAGTAAACTTAATAGGCTACAAAACGTGCATGTAAAAACCAGTTCTTGGGGCTGGCCGAGTGGCTCAGTTGGTTAAGAGCTCACTCAAGAGTGTGAGCTCTGAGGGCTGGCCGAGTGGCTCAGTTGGTTAAGAGCTCGCTGAAGAGTTTGAGCTCTGAGCAACAGCGGTT